>NC_086247.1:147307284-147582284 GCF_021018805.1 Prinia subflava | reverse complement strand
GAAGCAGCACTGGTAAATAATTGATGCAGTGACAGCCCCGTGCAGAATCCAGCCACACACAGATCCCAGAAAACTCGGCTGTCCCAGTGAGGAAGCTCCTCTTACCCCTCTGACACTGACTGTGTAAAGGTTATAAATTCACTGAGAAATAAAAGCAGGTCCTGCTAAACCAGAGACACCTGAGAGGAACCCAGGCACGGCAAAGTCCAGCCTGAAATAAACAACAACCGTGCCCACACACGGCCAGATTAGTGACAGAGCTTTTCCAAGACAGACTGTGGGGCAAACCAGCAGCACCACACAAAGCAATGGATTTTATACTCTTACAAAGGCAAGTAACTACTGAGCTCTTCTGCTGGTCTTGTACCACTTCATCAGCTTGGCCTGAGCATCTCATGCTTCCACTGTGCATTTCTATTTTCATTAAGTTTTACTACAGTTTTGAGGAATAGGCTAAAAAAACCAAACAGCAAACCACCCCAAAACTTAAAAAAAAAAAACTTTTTCTAGATGATCATAACAAATGAATTTTCAAGACAGTTACAATTTTTAGCAAGATATCTTACTTAAGATAAATCTGTGCAATTGATGTGCCATGTAAAAATTGCCAATTTAGGAACAAGACTGGAAGGAATTTTGCAACAGGTTTTAGTTTCAAATTTTCATCTGGATTCGGATAAATACTTATATATAAAATACATCTAAAGAAGTTAGCTGTAAACCAGATATTAATAAAAGCATATGTACTTTTTTTAACACCCATTTCCTGAAGCTGGAGCTGACCTGAATGCGAGAGCGAGCCAGGTACACGTTGGATTTCCACTCGGTTTTCATCTTGCGGTACTGAGAGGACTTGGAATGGACGAACTGTTTGCTGTAAGGCGCGTTCAGCTCCCCCGTGACTGTGCTCTGAAAGGACTTCGATGTGCTGGTGCTATTCAAGGTGTGAGGCCTGTAGGAATTGGGCATGTAACAGGAAAGAATACAAGAAAAACTGAAGATTTCTCTGAAAACAGCCAGGAAACCCAATAAAAATCCTCTCAGACATACAGACACTTAAAGCCAGCTAGCGGAGACACAAAGCAGTTCCTCTGACTGGGGCATGCACATTCACAGCCAAGGACGACAGGGTTTGTAAGCAGCAGACGAAAGCACAAATAACCCTAAAGCAGCCTATAAACCCTGGGCTGTACTATGTGAAATTAAAACAAAATACCTTAACACAAACCTCTTGACATGGGTACTCATTTTAGGCTCGGCACGGGCGCAGCCCGTGGGGTTGATGGCAAGAGGAAGTTCCATTAAGGGGTTTCGGCCATAGCGGAAAGTGTAGTTCTCACAGGCCTCAACCCCTGGCAGCTGCAAAAAAAACAGAGAGAGAAAGAAAAAAACCACAAATAATTACGTGTTTAATTACACGTATAACGAAATGGTTACTTCCCCACATTTCTTTCTGTTCCCCTTCTCAAGTGTCTATCCAGCAAGTGGGATGATCCAGCAAGAACTGGGGTGGTGAACTCACCGATTCTGCAATCCTGGCCACTGCAGACACTGTCAAACCAAAGAGGTCTTCACCCTTCAGATAGCTGGGGAACAGCTGGAGCATTTCAGATTCTTTTCTAACAGAAGCAACGGGCTCCAGGATTTTATCCCACACACCTACACAACCATTGGGAGAGAATTACAGTGATCAAAAAAATAAAAACTATTGCACTTGGTTTTAAAAACAAATGCCTGAGGATATGGGAACCAGCAGTGAGAAACCTTTTGTCTTTGATTGCCTATACAAACAGTCCAAGATCTAAAAAGTGAAGTGGAGAACTATTTGTTGAGTTGCTAATTTTTGGGATTTAACAAATCCCAGACACACCATTGATTCTGCACCCTCAGTTCTCAGAAATGAAGCTTTTGGTGGCCTCAGCATGGAAACTTTCAGTTCTCTGACAAAAGCATGGACAGGTTTCTCTTGAGAAATCCTGCAAAAATACAATTTTCTGAAAATATATATATTCTATTTCCCCAGACTGTTTGTAGTTAGTGCTCATTCTGTGAGGGTATCAGCACCCACAGCACCAAGGCCTTGAGACCTGGAGGGTCACGGGTCTCCAGCACATCCATGAGGCAATTTCCAGGACCTGTCCATATGTTAGTGGACACCCTGACAGAGACATTACCCACCCTAAGAACAATGTGCTCACTCAGCTGTTTTCTAGAGCTCCCTAACTTGAGCCCAGCTGATTTGGAGATAACTGAGCAATGGCTCTGTGTTTAAACAAAGTCACTTCTCATGAAATGAAACCTGCACTGACTTTCCTATTGTTTTAGTTAATTTTCAACACTCAATCTTGGGTCTCCTCTGTGGACTTGGAACAATTCTTATTCAGTTTCTTCAGAGGTGTGCATGGCACAGGTATTAAAAATGGCCCTGGAAGCTCACTATAAACATTATGTTAGAACAGCGCCTGCAACAATTGCTTCCAACAGGTACTGAACTACAGGAATCAGCAGTACCCCAATGAACAGCCAAGCCACAATCACAATCTCAGTTCACAGAATTTACCTTTAGGTGTTGTGTCAGTCAGAACCAGATCCTCGTGGCCCTGCTCCACCACCTTGATGACGAAGAGCGGGAGCCCGTCCTTCTCCTCGATGGAGCAGAGGTAGCGGCAGCGCCTGTTGGCGTACCTCATGCTCCAGTACAGGCGGCTGGCCTCGTACCCCACGGGGAAGAGGGCTTTGGAGGAGTGGAAGGCCTGCATCTGCTGTGGCAGCAGCTGCCCCACGGCGTGGAAGATGAGGCTGCCCACGCGGAAGGTGTGGTCGCGCTCCCCGCGCTGCACGATGCTGGCGATCTGCCGCACCTCGTCGCGCTGCACGTACACCCTCCGGAACACCGCGAAGTAGCTCAGCTCCTGCTCGTGAGTTCCCTTTGGTTTGTGCATGGGGCAAAGCATGGTCTTGTCTTTAAAAAACATGCATTGTGCTTTAATGGCACAGGTAAAGTGATAAATATTGGTGCACCTTAACCTGTGGCAACCGCTGGTGGCACCCATTTTGTGACAGAACATGCATTTCATCTGCAGGCCTCTCCGCAGCGCGAGTTCCACGTTTATTAAGGCACCAGCTTGTGTCTCGTAGACTTCTGTAGACCAAAGAGCACAGTTCAAATGGACCCAAAGGTCTAAATCCAGGTTGAGAAGCCTTGCTGGTCCATCAGTTAATCCGTCACCTTCCTCGTGACAGAAGCAACATTTCCTATAGTCTTTAGGCACAGGGTCTGGCTTAAGGGTTGTGCCCAGTTTTTTAAGAAATTCATCTATTTCTTCTTCACAAGGAGGTTTGAATGATCCTTTAGGAATCACAATCTGAATGCTCCACTTTTTCCATTTCATCCCTTTCCACTTCTTGCTGGGAGGCCGGCAGTCCTCCAGACTGCTGTGTATTGCTTTTAACCTGGGTTTGAGTTTCACCGTTACCTTCAGCTCATCCGGCTTCGCCTCCACCTTGGCTGCCTCAAACGCAGGGGGGAACATGATGGGGGGAGATGAGGGTGGAGAAAGCTTTTCCTGCAGCTGAGGCAGACAGTGGACGTCCAAGGTGGAGATGTTGTTGCTGTACTGATGGAATGCTTTGGGCGGCCTCTCCTTCATCGGCGACTGTGGCACGGTTGGGACCGATTCCTGATAATCAACACAAAACTCTTTAGGAAAAAGGTCCCAAACTTGCTAATTATTAAATATAACCCCAAAAACATGGGCAGCTCAGCATGGGATAGGCTTCTCCAAATGCCTGAAATCACAATGCAGCAACAGAGGAAGATGGAAATTATCCTGACCCGTGTTACCACAGCTTGGACCAGGATTTGGAGCAGGAAATTCTCCCAGCCTACCTAGAACATGGTGCCCCCTTTGGTACATGACAGAAAACACAAATAATCCTTTGTCCAAATTCTCCATTGCCCTTGGCGAACAGACTGCCAGCTTTAGTTCTTAGAGATTCTTAGAAAGTTCTGTTACAACACAAAGTAACCTTAAAATATGGGTCACAGAACTAATTTAAAGCATAAGAATCTGGTATTTGGTAGAAGTGAAAAATTTAGAACTAATGCCACGTGGTTTTTTTCCTGGAAACAAGTGAGGAGGAATTCCTGCAGGGCTCTGGATTAGACAGAATTTGAGGATTTAAACTACTCAGTCACAATAAGCAAGAATTATACCTGCAGAGATCTGTGGGAGAAAAAACAACACAAAAGAAAACAAACCCAAAAGCAAACAACACAAGACAAAACCCAACCAAGCAAAAAAAAAACAAACCTAAGAGAGAAAACAAGAACAACAAAGGAAGCTTAGATTATGAAGTGCTTAATGTGGTTTGTGTGATTAATCTTGAAAGACTAAATTAAAGGATCAAGAGGCTGAACATGACATTTAATTAACTTAATCAGGTACATGCCGGTGCACTTGTAGAGGAATGTTATTTTGTTTATACACAACTGGAAATGAGCTACATGGGACACTAAAAGGATATGGATGTACACAGAGTTATCTTCTCCAGTTGTATTTTTTTAATTTAATTCCTCCTGAGAAAGTAGGATGCACTTGAAGGAAGGCTTCAAACTGTACAGTCTAGACAGGACTATGAGAACACATGAATTAGGTAAAGCTTGAATGACACAGCCTGTTCTGTCCAATGGTTTAGGGGAAAAAAGATACACTTGATGTAGAAACAGCAGAAGACAAGTTAGTTAAAAGAAGTACTCAAAAATTTTAACTGTGAGAAACTCAGCAGGATCATTCAGTCTTCATTGAAGACTATTTCACTTTTAATGACTAAATAATTAGATAAATTTAAGTTCACCTTCCTCTGACACTGGAGGACCCTTGACACAGCAAGAAATGATGCCCCATTTCTCTCAGGTGTCGGACACCCCTCACAGGTGTCTGCAGGTAGAGAACAGCAGAATATTTGGGACCACCTGAGAAAATTCCCTGGCCTAATTCCACCTTCAGTTGAATGAACTTTTTCAGATGTACCTCTCCAGTAGCAAGAACCTCCTTTTCCTGGTCACTGTCAGCTCACAGGCTTCTATTTGCCCAGTTACACCAAACAAATGAAACTCTTTACAAACTTGCTGCTCAATTATTATTTTCACAGTTCTAATTTTAACTGTATAAGCCAAATCCAAATGCAGGATGTATCCTTTAAAAACGTGTCTGGGCTGCTTACAGTGCCCAGAGAACTTGAATGACCGATTTTTTGAGACTGCATCTTCAAAGCCTGGGAGGGCAGCCAAAGGTGGTGGCTTTTCTGCCACACATCTGTCAGACACAAAGCTCTACAAATACAGTTTTTACTTCACACTGCTGGTTCAGAAGCTCAACGTCTGAATATAGAGCAATTAATTTATAAACCTCTCAAATGGAGAGCAAGCTTCCCCTCTCAGCCCCTTTCTGTTCTCCAACAAATAGCTGCAATAATTTCAGCTCACTCAGGTCTGCCAGTGTTTGATACTTACTTTGTTCTCTGAGTTTTTTGCTTGCACAGCTGCTGAATAAAGAACAAAGCAGTTGTTGCTACAGAATACAATGTCCTTCATTTTATCTGAGCCTTCTTGGGAATCCTAGGAATCAAACACAGAAAGGTGTAAGAGGTGCATTTTAATACCATTCTTCACATAGTACGGGTAATGAAACAAGTCTTCCAATCTGGCTGGAAACTCTTTTATTTGTAGAACATTTCTGAAATAATGAGGGATGCTGTGATATAAATACTTGATTATTTGACAGGTAATCTAACGTTACCACCACCTACACCCTTGTTTTTCGGCATTTCCTGCCTTTCACAGAAGTTTAACAATAAAAATAAAACATTCTACACCATGAACCCATCTGCTCCATAGGCACTCTTGCAAAGCAAAATCCATTTTATCTTTAAATGGCAAAAGAATGTCTCATTTCAGCCTAATCAAAGCCAGATCACACTGTTTTATCTACTGATGCATCTGCAAACCTTACTGGGAATTCAGTGCATTCCTGCCTGCAGGAACCCTTTAATCTATGCAAGGTCTGGCTATGTCTTTGTGGTCACCTCCTGGTCACTGAAGAGCAATGGCATTTTCTGAAGGAAAATTCAGAAAGTTCCCAGTGTAAGGACAAGAGATTGCAACTGAAATCTGATTCCTGCCCAAAAGGAGTGCAAGTATTCCTGCTCTTACAGGAACTCCAGACACAGCAACGTGGGTGCCTCACAAATGAGCTTTTTTTGAACTGAGGTTCCTGAAGAGGTCAGGGAAGGAGGTTGGTAGCAGAGCTTTGAGAACTCCCATAGATGGGATCTGTTCTATGAAATGCACTGAAGTCATTTTGCATCAGTAACAACAACTGGGCCATTTTTAACTGTACTACAAATGTGCTTGAATGTCTCACCCTGAATTAGGACACACAAGGAAGGGGGACTGCAGAGGAAGCTGAAATGCTCTTGGCTTTGCAGGACTTTGTGCCATCCCTTGCTTTGAGGCCCTGTCCTGGCACCTCAGCACTGACCTGTTTGAGGAAGGGCAGGTCCTTGAAGGATTTCCTCACGCCACTGCCCAGAACCACGACCTTGCAGTGGGAGCACCAGCGAGGCCTCAGGGCTGAGCCCTCTGCCATGTTCTGGCTGTGATCCTTGTAGCCAGCCAGACCTAGGGAACAGATTATGTGTCAGAGGCTCTATCACATCAAACCTAATTCAGCAGAGATCACAGCATTCTTCACTGGTCTACAGGACTAGCACCCTCCTGGACAGGGCATGGAAGGAGGGCTTTAGATCTTGACCTGGTAGATAAATTGTATAAATCAGACCTAAAACAATGCAAACCAGGCAAAAACACATTCTTGTGTAAAAAATGACAAAATCAACTAATGCAGGAATACAGACTTAAACAATAACATCAAGCTTTCCAGCACAGGAACAATCTTCTGAATGATGTCTTTAAAACCAGAGTGGAGAAAAAAAAAACCCTAATAATGTTAGGAATTATGGGAGAAATGCCTGATAGTGATGTAAACAGACAATGGAAATCAGAGATGGATGAGAACTGCGCATGGTTAAATCCAGGAACATCCACATGATCACAGATTATATGATTATGATTATATGATCACGTCAGAAGAGAAAAGTTCTATTTGGAACAGGAATCAATTACTGATTTTCAGAGCATGGATTCATGAGGCTGAAATGCATCAGTGCAGACTCAGTTAAACCCTGGTACAGAACCCGTGGGAGGTGAAGCCCACTCACCATTGCTGTTGGCAGGGAATGGCACACTGGGCTGCTTCAGCCCGTAGGGCCCCACGATCCTGGCAGGTCCCATGGACCCTGCCTGGGGACCCTGCAGGAGCAAGTGCTGCCTGTACTCCATGGATGGGTTCCCTCTGTGAGTGCTGGTGGCTGCCATGGAGGAGGGGACGTCTGGAGCATTACTGACCTCGTAACTGTTGGGAATTCTGACATGGAGCAGGTTGGAGAATGCTGCTACGACGCTACTGATGTTCTAAAAACAGAAATAAACACAAACCTTCACTTACATCTGATGAGCAGTTCAGACAGAAGAATTACAAACTGTTAGAAGATTGCAACAGCAGCGTTACTGCACTGTAATCCCCTTAGAGTCACTATGTATCAACCAAATTAACTGCTGTTGTACTCTGTGTATGTAATCCAGGTTATTCTTTTTACCTCAGCAGCTGTGGGATGTAAAGTAATTGCTACAGAGATAAGGCCAGATTTAGGACCATTCTGGGATGGTCCAAGCTGGGAGGAGAAGAAACCAGAACCAGGTAATGCTCCTGAACCAGGTTCTGATTTTATGTAATTCCTTTTGGCTTCTGAACCTGAAAACAAAACAGAATATAGCATGTTAATGCCACACTTATGGGAATAGAGAGAAAAACAATCCTAGCTGTAAGTGTTCACTGTGCTGCAGGCTCACCTTTCCCAGTGCTGCTGGGCAGGATGGGAATGATGGGAGATGGGACAGGTTCTGGGTTCTCCTCCTTTACAACCGACAGGTCTGGGTAGCGACTGATCTCCATCCCCACCACGCTTTCAGGAGAGGAGGAAGGAACAAAGCTATCAGGAGTGTCCCTGTCCTCACAGTGATCTTGAACCCTGGAACAAGACCCAGAAATGCAGTTTTGGAAATGGACTAAACTTTTGGTAAGCCAAAGTTATAAATCATGACAGGGAACTAAAATGAACTTGCTTGTTGCTACTGGTCACAGAACACAACTAGGTGGTCGGCCACACCTCTGGGTCTCTCATATTCCACTGCACACATATTCCATTTCTTGGGGAAGATCCATGAAGAAAAACAAAGACACTAACAAAGCCAAACCCTCTGTTCCCCCTGGCTCTATCTACCAGGGTAAAAAACGAGCATTTAATATTTGAACTGTTTTAATATTTAAACTGTCTGGCCTTTGTCCACATACAGGCTCCAGTCTTTCACAGACACTCGTATTTTGGGCAGGCAGGTGAAAGGGAGGCAGAAGGGAAGATTTCTGCAGGGACACTCATGTTCCTGCTAGTGTTTCACACAGAGGAGCTGTGTGGTTTCAGGCTGGCTATTGCACAGCCTTGCTGCTGCTACAGCAGTCACCTGTGACTACAGCATCACAATGCTTCAAGAAAAGAACCTATTTGTATAGTTTTATTCCACTTTTAACAGATTAAAGTAAGGAATTCCTAACAATTTAACAGAATCTAGAGTCTAGCAATGGCTGGAATCACCTACTTCACCATGCTGCTTTCTACACATGGAATGTTAGGAGTTAAAATGATCCCATTTCATTCTCTGCCCTTTTGTGGCTGTGCACAAAGGATTTTATTTCTCCACGCCTTCACAGTCTCATCCACTGAAAAGATCACAGAATCTGCTCCAAATCCCTTTTTGAAGATGTCAAGGAGAACCTACCTTAACTCCTCCTGGTTGTTGTGAGGTGGTGTTGGAAGTGAAGCAGGAACATCCACAGTTTTGGGGCCCTGAGCCATTGCTCTGGCTAATAAATCATCCTGTGGTCTGAAAGGCAACTGGAACTGCTTTGGCCCCAGAGCTTTGGTAACTGCAACCAGAAAGGCAGAGCACAATGAGACATCTGGACAGCTCTTCCAGTGACACACATGCTCCCTGCTGCTGGGGGTGGGGCCTGGTGGTGACACCACTCTCAGACACTTGGGAGTTCAAAAAATTGTGACCATTCAGGATTAACTCCCTTTTTTACAAATACCTGCAAATTTTGAGCAAACTGGGCTATAAAGGCTTTTGAGTGTGTCTTCTGCCACTAAGAGAGGATGTCTGTTTACTTTAAAACCCCACAAAAGTACAAAAAATCAACGATTTTGTAACAACAAAGGGAAAAGGGTATGAAAAGAAAGCATTTGAATCACTGAATAGTCTTTACAAACAGCCAGTATAAAGAACAGAAAGTAATTGTAACTGTCCAAATTGTAAGCATCAGGAAATACATACTGACTGCCCACATTCTGGATAGGCTGCTTTGAGCTCACTCAACCAAGGAGCTCATGACAGTCATTTGTGCTGGACCCAAAAAACTGATCTAAAGGTTTTCTTTTTAATTTCTTAAGAGTGTGTCAAGCTCTCAACATGTTTTTGAACAGGAACAAGGCAAAGGCACCGATATCTGACACCATACTGGTGTAAAATATTGCTGGCTAGTAATGATTATAGCCTTGAAAAGTCTGGGCATTTTGCTTTTGTGAAGGAGCATTGCAGCTGAGAAGCATCCTAGGAGGTTCACCTGGAGGAGACTGAGGGGAGACCTCCCAGCAGCCTCCAGCTTCCTCGTGATGGGGGCAGAGGGGCAGGTGCAGATCTCTTCTCTCTGGTCACCATTGAAGGGACCCAAGGGAATGGCCTGAAGTTGTGTTAGGGAGGTTCAGGTTGGGTATCAGAAAAGGGTTCTTCACCCAGAGGGTGGCTGGGCACTGACCAGGCTTCCCAGGGACACAGCACAAACCTGACAGAGCTCCAAGAGCATTTGGACAACGCTCTCAGGCACAAGGTGGGGTTGTTGGAGGTGTCCTGAGCAGGGCTGGGAGCTGGGCTCAATGAAAGCTCCTTGAGGGTCCCTCCCAGCCTGTTCTGTGATTCTCAGATCTGCTCTGCCATCCCCAAACAGCACAGGCTCTTACAGACCCAGCACACCCACCCAGGCCTTACCATCGTGGCCCCCCAGCACTGCAGCCTTGCCCGCCAGCTCCTCCGTGGTGGCGAAGCCGTTGACCAACTTCTGGCAGGCCACGGGCGGCGGCGTCGGGGGCAGAGAGGCCGGCGGCGTCGGGGGATTGCTCAGGTTGTTCTGCTGCAGACACGAATACAAGAACCATCAGCCAGCGTGGAACACAGTCAGAGAACCTGCCTTGTTCACTACCAGACAGTGTAACCCACTCAGTCTTACACCCAGATGTAGAGCTGGTATGCAGCCACAGCTGATACCCAAGTATGGGACAGAGAGACTGTGCAAGACACAACGACTGGCTTTTCTTACATCAGTGATATCAGGGCAGTTCACATGAGTAAACACTGCCAAATACATTACCAGAAGAAGATGTGGCTAAACTGACTGCAAAAATGCACGAAGAACATTTTAAGGAACAGTTTCAACAAAGGTCCCAACTTCCTGCTGAGAGAGCTGTTCCACACTGACTCTCCAGCACCATGAACAAATCCAATCAGCTTCCCCAGCTGGCCCTGAAGGGGAAGCTGCCTCACATCCAGCATAGGATGAGCTGTCACTGAGGCAGCTACCATGGAGCAGCAGATCCTCTGCAAGTTCATACTCTGGGCTACTTCTCACCAGTTTACTCAACTGCCCATATTTTAAATGAAAATTAAATGAGAACTTCAGTATCTGTTGTTGCTGCAGTCATGCCCACAAAGCTAATCCTCATTACTTACTTTTGACCACAACAACTATTTCTGTAGGTCCCATTCTCAGCTTACACACTGTGTAAGGCTGGAGAAAACACCACTGGTTTTAATAGGTTTTTATATTAGGGCAACCAAGCAGCAAATTTGGTTCTGTCTGTTCAGTATCCCACTGCCCTCCCAATATTGCCACTCTGATCTCAGAGACCGAGTTTTAAATGCTGTGGATTATTAACTCATCAATAAACAGTCCATTTTGTCCAGAGTTCTCAGGTTCTTAGTTAGGGCTTGGTGGGCAAATGAGAAAAAGTCCATTTCTTATTTAATTCACATTAAGAAATGCTTTAATGCCTTCAATGAATTTGCAAAGTACCAAGAATTCAGTCTTTTCTGCTCCACAAAACTGTAATTACAATTTTCATTATTTAGCATCCATTTGTTAAGAGTATTTGCAGTTTTTAATTAGTTTACAACAACACAGTTTCCAGAACCAATATCCACTTTCAGAGAGTAAAACAGTGGTGACTGTTTCACACTATCTAGTCTAGCAATGGAAGGTTATTTTTCTTCTAGCTGCATGAAAGGCAAGGATTCTGACTTGCAGTAATAATATCATGGACTTCTCTTCCCTCACAACAGAAATCCAGATTAAAACCATACCTTGTAAATGAGCTGGGAGTAATAATCTGAAGCCCCATCAAGAGTAGCACTACCAAAACTTCCCACAAGTCGATTTCCACCATTTAGCTGGCCACTGCCATAGGGGAGAAAGTGTGCAAAGCTCACTCCAATTATTGGTTCCACCAAAGGCAGAAGAGAAAGTTGCTAGATTAAAAGAAAAAAAAGGTCAGAAATTAGGTATAGAACAGCACACTGCAATTCCCAGTCAGTGGAGTGGTTTCTAATTTAGAAGAATAATTGGGATTTATCCACTGTCAGGAAATTGTCAAACTCTGTTAAGGAATGTGGTCCCTTGGTTAGCTCCAGCTCATCCAGAGCTGACAGGAACTCTGTGGCTGTGGGACTACCTGCCATGTCAGCCCACCTTCCAAAATTAAGCAAACCCCAAACTTTAAATTCCCTGATTTTGTGGAAGTTCACATTTTCCCCACCCTGTGCTCAAAATTCAACTTAAGCACCAACTTCACTTCCACTGGGAGAAACCCACAGTTCCAAGTGGCCTCTGGCCTGCCTTTCCCAGCCCCTGCACACTCACCTGTTTCAGCTGGATGAAGGTATCTGCATTAGGATAAACAGCCTGCTTTTCTTCTTCCTCTTTTTTCCTTTTCTTGGAGCGAGGAGCTGCCTTCTCTCCCGTCCTCTGAGCCCGCTTGTTTCTCTGCTTCTTGGTTTCAGGTCCCCCATCTGCTCTCTGGAGCTGGCTGTTACTGCACCCAAATGCACCTTGCATCTGGGCTCCTGCAGTTGGCTGCTGTGAGAAAAGGAAGGGCAGCACAATTTTTGACATGTTAATACACAGTTCACTCTGATTTACTGCACGGCTCTGAAAGCACAGGCACAGAGTAATAAATCTCACTGAAAATAAAGTGTATTTTACTGGCAGGTGGAACTAAACTGTCCCTACAGACAGAATTATGACCTCCCATTAACACCACTGACATCTGAAAACATCATTAAAAACTCACAGGCCAGTAACATTCTCTTTTGAATACCCCCTAAAATAAAGTTACGTGTGCATGAAACCTTGGAGATGTTAACGAGGGCCTAATGAAAGACAGACTTGGTGGTAGAAGAAATGTGTGGAAGTTAATATAATACAAAAATATTTTGAGGCTAGAAACAAAAAAGTGTTGTGAAACACTTCTGGATTGTACCACTTGCTTAAATACTTCCAGCACAAATCTCAAAGCCTTTCCTCCCACAGAAGCATAGCTGGGTAAACGGGGATTACAATGGGACCCTAACGGTACAGGGGTAAGCCAAAACAAAATTTTTTTAAAAAAAATCCATTATTATTTTAAAAAGCTCTACATGACCCCTACCACCAGTATTCTAATATTCCTACCACATTTTAACTATGGATCTTTAACATTTAGTTACCTGCTGCTCACAATTACCTTACTTTTGTGAATTTTTTTCCTTAACTTTTATGATTTTTTTTTCCTTTTGAATACATTTAAATTTTATTTTAAGAATGAATTTAGAGTTCAGGCAGTCAAAACCCAAAAATAGAGATTACAATAAAATGACCAGCAAGTCTAAGTGTAAAGTGTATCCTATCTTCACAAAAAGCACTTTTCTTTAGGTCTGTTTCTAAAGACCTTATAAATTTATAAATCATACACATGACTCAGGTGGAGTCACAGGAGAAAGGAGCACCCAGACATACCACGTTCTGTACAGACACATACCAGTGAGTAAATAGAAATCATACTGTAAAATCCTGCCTTAATATTAGGAAGTGGCATTTTTGAAGACAATTTTCTGAAGAAAAATACTTTTGCATTTTAGTGATTTCTGAATATCCTAAAAAGCCATATTAAAATTTATTCTTTTTTCAACACAGGTGATTTACTTGTGGAGAAAAGGCAGGAAAGAGGCAGAAGTTCCTTAAAGCTGTTTCCTCCACCCTCTTACAGGTAGGTTATGTTCCCACAATGCCCACAGCCAGACTAGGCTGATCACAGTGCAACAAAACCAGTACCAAGCTCACCATTCCTTCAGCTGGACTCTGCTTCTCTGCTAACTTTTTATCCCCAGAAGCCTCTTCCTCTGCTCGGCCACTGCTCTCCAGTTTCTGATTTAGAAGAGATGAGGATTTCTTGTTTTTTAGCAGGTGTTTCAGCAGTTCATTCCCTGACTCCCCTTTGGCTGCCGGAGCCCCGGGCGGCTGTGCTGGACTCGGAGCTGAAGAGGTTGGCTGTGAGGTGACCTTGTCCTCCTCCACCTTAATACTGCTTGGATTCTCTGCTTTAGGCTCAGCTTGACCTGAGCATTGATCACTTTCTGCCTTTTCCAGTTTAACCTCTTGCAGGCTGGTGGGAGTGTCCATTTGAGCCTTCTCAGCCTCTGCGTTCCCCCCAGGCTGTCTCTGGCACGTGCTGCCGCTGCTGCTGGGGATGTTCCCCTCCAGCTCCGGGGAGCTCTGGCTCTCCCCAGCGCTGCCTGCTGAGGGGCCTGTGAGCTCCAGGGCCTCCTGCTCCTCCTGCTGCCGGGGCTCGTTGGGGGTGTTCACTGTGGGGGTGGAGGTAGCATCAGAAACGGTGGGGGTTGATGGTGCGGTGATATCTGAGTGCGGAGTTGACGGGGCTTTTATGGACTCGGCGTCGTCGTCCTTTTTCTTTTTCCGTGCCCTTTTCTTTTTGCCTTTCTCTTCTGGGATTATGTCAGAATACAGCTGGATGAGAGACTGGCCTGCTGCAGGGATGTTTGCAGCCTGGGGCACGCCGGTGTCCGACCCACACGGGGCACTGCCCCCCAGCACTGGAGATGAAGGTACAGCAGAAGGGAACGGAGGCCTGACCTGGTTCTGCGTAAAGGCGGCCCCGGGGAGGTTCCCGTGAGTTTGTTTGACATTATGGAAATTGGGGGCTCCACCTGGAACAGCAGATGCATCAGGTCCAAAAGCTGCAGGTCCCCCTGGCCTTCTCTCTGTGCTTTGCATAAAGCTGGTGGCAGGAGGGGAGGTCACAGCACCTTGCTGCAGGATCTGCCCCATCTGCTGCTGCTGCTGCTGCGGGGAGGGCTGCAGGGGCCGAGGGGTTTGCATGAAATCACAAGGCAGCTCAGAATTGAAGAAAGGTATCTGAGATAAGGATGCTTTGTTATTCAGTTCAGGCCCCATCATACTGTGCTGCTCCAGCTCCATCCTCTGCTGCAGAGCTCTCTGTCGATCCACCTCCTGCATCAGCTGGATGCGCTGCCGCTCCTGCTGCTCCCGCAGGCGCTCCTTGCGCTCCCGCTCCTGGAAGCTCTCACTGAAAGGGTTGTTGTCCTCAAACTCCACCCTTGGGGGCGGCCCTGACTGTGCAGCTGCGTTTGGGCCAGGCACAGGAGCTGGTGCACCAGGAGTGATCGGCATTGGTGTCATTGGAGGCTGCATCCTTGCTGGATTCATGGCCATGTGACCCGCAGGGGCGCTTGCAGGCTGCCATCCGGATAGATTTGGCATCCTGGTGGGGTTGGACTGCCCAGGGATCACCACTGCGTGCTGCTGATGCTGGAGCTGCTGTGCCACCATGGGGAAGCTCTGCTGGTTCATTGCTGGTGCTGTTCCTCCTGGAACCATGGGAGGCTGGGCCTGCACCCCTGGCATTATGGCATGTGGGGCCATCCCGCACTGCTGCTGCTGCTGCTGCTTGATGCGGTATTCCTCAATCAGCTCTGCGTGCTCCTTCTGCTGCTTCCGGATCTAGACATTGAAACAGGCATTAGCATTATTCACCTCTGCCACAAACTGCCCTGCAAGCAGCACAAACCACCTAACTCACCACTGGAACTCCAGGAGACAACGAACCTCAGGCCAGAACAGCATTTCTGCAGCGTTTTCAGTGCTAAACAGCCATTAGTTCATTAGAAATACTCCCCAGCCCAAGATGCAGACAAAACAGCAGCGCCTCAAAGTCCTAATTACACACCAAGACTGCACTGTGCTAGAGAATACACAAACCTAAACCTGCAGGGATCCTTTTCCTACAGATCTGATCATCCATGCACAGGATACAAACAGTTTAGAACAGACAGGAAAAGGCAAACAGTGAGATGGATGATGCTCACATATCAGCAACATTTTAAAAAGATGTAACTGGAAAAGTTTGCAGGAAAACAGTGATGGATATTTTCATTTGTTCACAGGCAGATCCTCAAACAATTCATGTCACATGAAAATTGCATCTGCTGCTTGAAAATTTAAAATTTTAAGACCAAAATAAACTCAATACAGACACAACAAGTTATGCCTTGTAGTTTAGACAAGCAGGAGAAGTTGAGGGAAGGACACAACACTGTCAACTGGACAAGCAAGAGCCTTTCAGAAACTCTGCAGAGACCCAACTAAACTTGTCTCTGAAAAAATAAAAGGATTGCAATCCACTGGCTGATGATCCATACATTATGGAAAAATCTCTCTCTCATTTCTGCTCATTAGATTATGACTTCCACAGCTTATGTAGGGATAGAAAAACTCCGTAATGTATTCTGAATTGTGCAATAACCTTTTTCTTTATCTGAAGCAAGGACTTAAGACAGAAAGCTCAGGATAACAGTGATGCCACAGGACACACTTTAGGCTGACACATGCACCCAAAAGGTTATTTACACAATAATCCCAGGTCCAAGATGACTTATGAGCTCTGCCTTGGCACTGACACTGCTGGATAAACAGCGCCACTGCACAGAGCCACTGACTGAATCCACCTGCACTGCACAGATCCACTGCTCCAGGGCTTCTCTGTGCTCCTACAGCACTGAACCTGTGCTGGTTCTGTGGGGCTGCACCACGGGGCACCCAAAGCACCACAACCTGCAGGGGTGCATCAGTGACCGCCCTGGAATGAGCTGAGGTGTCCAGCACACGCAGGGGCCCTGAGCTGAGCTGGGGATGTCAGCAGAGCCTGTGAGCACAGGCACGGTGCCACAGGGGCCATCTGGCAGTGTCTGGTGGCTCCATGCCTGGCCAGCAGCTCTGTCTCACATCAGCTCAGGGCTCTCCGTGCCTGTGTCCAGACCAGCCACTCACAGGGATGCAGGAGCTCTTTTCTCTCTCCATACATACAGGGACTTTTTGAAAATTAACAGGAGCTTGATTGTAGAAAAATGACTTGATCTGATTTGAAAGCGTGGCAAATTGCTTCCAACAGAAGGTGGTTAAAACTGTACTTCAAACCTCATTTAAGTTCCTACGAGGTACAGAACAAAATGCTGCTTAGGATGTGGATGAATCGACCACTGGTCTAAATCAGTGGCTAAAGAGCAGTGAATGGCTTCTGCCAGCAGCAGACAAAACTTGAATTTAAAAATTACAAATAGGAGAACCTTAATTATGGGGCAGTAAATGGATCTGCCAGCAATGTCATGGTCAGCAGCTGTTACTTCAGTCTAACTCCACCATAAGATTAGACTGTCATATGTATAATAAATATTGGTTAAAGGGATTTTTTTCTATGTTTATTCTACTTGTGATTCATGTGGAAGGGGAAAAATTATGTAGAAACAATTTACCTACTCCATCTGTCTTCCTGACAGTGGAAAGATGAGCCAACTAATATCCCATCCAGTACATACTTTGTCTTGAAGCTACACAACAGGAGTGAGAACTCGAGGGTCAGATATCACTCAGGACTTCATTCTAAGCTGTCTGCTGCCAAGTTTTTTTCTTCATAGTAGTGAAGGATAATTCTAAAGCATTTTCATTTTCAGCAGGACTAGCTGATCCTGACAATCACGCCAGATAATTTATAAAAAATATCTTGAGGAATACAGCACTAACTACTGGTGGGCAAAGCATATTAAAGAAACTATCACAGGTTTCATCTCACTTACTATTATCACAGTTATAATATGTGAAATTCCAACTGAATGTAAGGAAAGAAAAACAAAGCCCAGTGAAAATGGTTACATGTAGAAACAGGGGCCCAGAGAGGCTGGGAAATCTCTTCCCCTGGAGACTCACAGAACTTGACTGACAAGGTGCTGAGTAACCTGAATCATGAAGTTACCTCTGCTTTCATCAGGACTAAAAGATCTCCAGACATCCCTTTGACCTGTGCTATTCCATGACACAATACTGATGATCAGCATCTAGGAATGAGACAGACCATAAAGCTAGCCTAACACTAAAGATATAAAAAGAGATATTCAAACTGTAAAAAAAGAAGACTGGGTTAGGAGGTTCATCCAAGCCTGAAACAAAGCCCTGCATGCTAAAGCTTTTCTCTGAATGTTTCATTTTTGCTTTGGAACTCTGCTGCAAGTCATTTTGCCAAGGAATTCCCCTCTTACCAAAGTAATAACCCAGTTTTTTGTCATGTTTGCCACATGCTCCTTTGCAGCTCCAGTGTCACCTACACTCCAGAGCAATGCTGTTACACACACAGAACAGAACAGGGAGTGAGAGCTCCACCGTGTCTTTCAGAAGATTTCAAGGAAAGAGTTCCTACCACTGTGACAGCTCAGTGCCAAGGTGAACAGCCTGGATTCCAGATGAGATTACCTGATCTAGCTGTTTTTGGACCATACTTTGCTGCTCAGTAACATGTTTCAGCTGCTCTGCATCTTCCTCTGGGAACTCTCTCCCGGCTTTCTTGGCTGTGCGCTGTTTGGCTGAGAGGGCCTTCTTGGATTTTCTGTGGGCTCCAATCTGATCCTCCAGGTACTTCTGCTGCATTTGAAGGAGTTGTTGTGTTTCCTGCAGCCATTCCTCGTATTTCTTTCTTTGTGAATCGTCTAGAGAGAAGGGAAATGAAGTGTGATATGATCTCATCCTGGAGATGAGGAGATGAGCTCTTATCCCACTTTTTAAAGCTCAAGTTTAACCATCAGGTTCCCCCCGTTATTTTAAGAAGCTAGTGGTCAAATTCAGCCAAATTCGACAGAGAATTTGGTATTTCAAGAAGTGGTATGTTCTTGGAGTGACCTGAATAAATGAGACAGACACCCAAATTACTGCATTTGTGAGAGAAAACAGTTTTACCACAGTTCATTTCAGGAGGTATCAGCCAGCTGCTGAGGCAGGAAACTGGCCCTTGCCATGAGCAAAAATGGCTTTGAGAACTGCTACAGAACCCAGTGATTCCCTGTCCTGTCACAGCAGAGGGCACATGGAAGACCTCTGGAAGTACTCAAGTACAAAGAGATTAGGGAGCAAGGACACAAACTTACAGGAAACACAGCCTGATTAATTCTGGTGTTTACACAAAACTATTGTACATGCAAAATTCATTTTTATTACAACTTCTAAGAAAAATATTAAAATTATGAACACCATTAAATATTCATGAAGTGAAAGAAAGATACTGTCTTTGTAAAAATCACTTTGTCAGTGCCAGCCCCCAGCGTGGGGCCTTCAGCACCAGTACCATTTCCTGCCCCAAAATAAATGCCTCTCATTTAGGCTGTAACTGAGACATTGCTCTTCTTCCAAATGAGAAAATGCTCATCTGCCACGGGCAGTCCATTGCTCTCTGATGTTTTCTGGAGGCAAAACAACCATGTCTGATAACACTTGACCTGCCCTAAGCACAGAAAGCAGAGAGAGCACTGGGGATGGTGTCATTTATCTCCTGATCACATCTGGAGTGACACTGGGACACCACAAATAAGCACAGATGTTCCTTGTGAGGATCCTTGTTTAACAGAGATACCACACAGCAGCATGATTTCAATATAACCCCATCCTCCTCGAGCTCCAGACCCTGCCACCTTGTACACCACAAGTCACTGTGTCAGTGACAGCCCAACTAAACCTACTCAGGGTGAGCTACAGCTCAGAGAGAAATTCTGCATAACTGATCCCAAAAACCGAGGGGACAACTGAGTGTCAACACCGAAAGTAACAAGAGAAACACAAAAGTACTTAAATTTTAATGAGTTCCAAGTAAGAGTAACTACTACTGAACTGAAAACCAAATTTAATCAAGTGCTCAGAACCCACCAGCACCCAACCAGAGCAGGGCCATGTGAAATCTCACCACAAATAATTAATACAGATAATACTGCCAGAGCTCTATTGCATACTCAGTGCTGCTACTCTAGCTTCTGGAAAAAGTGAAGGAGTTTACTTCTGTTTCTTATTCATAAATACCAAATGAAGGATTTGTGAAGTTTGTGATAAAACCACTTTTTTACACATGGTCTTCCTCTCCCAACATATGCTCAGTTTTAACTTCTGCTAATAAATCTTTCTCATTGGAGAGACTAGGACTCACAATTGATCTAGGGCAGCCAGAAATATGGAATCCAAAAAGCTAGTGCAGTATATTCCTGTTTTCAACAACTGTGCTTCACAGCCAGGCTTGCCTAACCAGTGCCTGGAAAGCTTTTTATGGTATTTGTTCAAATAACAATGATGCTGCACAAACCTTTCTGCTTCTGAAATAAAAAATTCCATCAATACATAAAGTTGGTCTCACTGAGATCAGAATACTGCAACACAACCCAAGACCAGGTTTCTGATACAGCAGTCTGCTAGTTAATAGACTACTGCTCTCACACAAATCCAAATAATGTTAATTTTCTGTTTCCCTCTTTCCTTATGGTGTTTTGTTGATGATAGCTTCTAGAAAAAAACATTAGCAGCATTTACTACACAGCCCTTAATTAGCCAGCATCATAATGATGAAATGACTCAATTTTAAAAGGATGATTTTTTTATAGACAGGATCCATTTATGGATAGTTTATTTTAAAGAAAAGAGAAGTGTAAAATGAAAAAAAAAAACCAATCCACACAATAAATTATTAAATCTTTACTTACTGACAAAACCAGGACCAAAATTGGGAGGATTAGGTCTGGAAATCTGAGGTGTCAAACTTCCATCCTAAAAATTTCAGTAAAACAGACAGACAAGGATATTAAACCATGATTCAATTAAAATACCTAAAACCTAGTTACCATTATTGAACAGTTTTATTTCAAGCCTGTATCAAGTTGCATTACCTGTGTAATTGCCTGCTGCATATGATTTTGGCCTTCACTGGTCTGAGCCCCTGGCACTGGCTGACCCATAAAGGGAAACCTATTGATGAGCAGAAAGAGAAACTGTAACCTTGCAAACTGACATTTTAGGAGAGAGAGACAACTTTATTATGTTCAACTCAAACAAAGCACCCAAATCTTTCACAGACATTCACCTGAACTTCTGTACCCAACCTTTTGAACATCTGGAGAATACAGACTGCATTTTCCCCTTGGCTGAAACTTTTACATTATTCCAAGAGATGATATAAATATGACCTACTGTGCTAGAACAGTGAAATCACATACAAATCTGTATTTGTATTTTAGTATTTTATAATTTAAAGCAAACAGGTGAATGTTTTTAGGTTTCCTGGTCACCACCACAGCCAACTGGAGCTGGATAAATGTACACCTTGGGTAAGACACTTATTATCATGGGGCACTGGACAGAGAAAACCCAGTCTGAAGGGCCACACAGGAAGAACAGGCACAGATCCTCCCTGGCCCATGGAGTGCCCACTTACCCTAAGGACAGTCATGTGCACCCTGCATTGTTCACAGCTCCTTTTGTCCTCAGAAGGGACAAGGAGAGATGGAACTTCCACTCCTTGGGCTAAATCTTACACCCAGCATGAAATGATTTGCTGCAACATGAGGTTCCACTGTGCCATGGCCACCCCCCAGTTTTCCAGCACAATCCATGGGAGATGTGTCATTACCTAATCAGCAGGTGGGAAAACAAGAAGGCATCAACAGTGAAGCCATGCTGGCCATGTTGACCCATGACATTACAACTGGAACACAAGTCTGATGCATTTGAGTATCTTTTATAGTTCCTACTGCCACACTGGCTTAAGGACATAATCCTGTGTTAGCATGGAATGTGAACCACATGTCAGGAAATTTTTTTTTTCATTTCCTGCACACAGTTTCCCTGACTTCTGTCATTTCCTTCTACATTCTGCAGTCCTAAAGAAGGGTACCAAGTGTTGCCT
This sequence comes from Prinia subflava, assembly GCF_021018805.1. Taxonomy (NCBI): domain Eukaryota; kingdom Metazoa; phylum Chordata; class Aves; order Passeriformes; family Cisticolidae; genus Prinia; species Prinia subflava. The sequence continues at coordinate 147,560,723 of NC_086247.1, read as the reverse complement.
ACCTGTTCATAACCATTGGTGGCATCCCCATGTTGCTCTGTGCCATGACTTTGTTGATCCCCTTAAGAGCCACCATTTTTGCTTTCATGATGGGATCCGTGATCGCATCAAAATCTGTAAGACAAAAAGAGCAGCAGTGAGTCACACAGCTGAACATCACAAGTTATCAAATGGAAATTGCTTGTTTACATTTAGTTCAGGTGTAAATCTTCAGTAAAATATTAACTGTGTTCCTATTTCACATTCACTGCCTGCCCCACTTTGATATTCAAGGTTAATAAGCAGTTTCACCTATCCTGTAGAAGTGGGTCCAGCAACAGCTGTCCTTGTTTTCAGCCACAACATACAACCAAAGAGAGGCTGAGAAGGGCTCTAGACCAAATCTGGCCTACGACCCAACAGATAAATAAATTCTATTTCTAGGTGTAAGACTCGAGAAGTTGTTTCTGTGATCTCAACTGGCACACCATCACTAATGCACTATGAGAATGGCCTTGATGGTCACTGTAGTTACAACTCAAAACAATTCTCAAATTTTAGTGTTTCATGATCAGTTAAATGATGGCAATAGTCTTGATTTGAATGCTGAAACTGCTAGGTTTTATTACACAAACAACCACAGTTTTTCTTAGATTTTTTTAGTACAAGCAGAATTATGTGTGATATTTCTGGGCCTTGCCCAGACTGTGGGTTAGTAACAGCTTTTGATAATCCCTTTTCTTGTGACACAACAAATACTGCAAAAAAAGTCACAAAACAACCATAAACTTCAAACTTATGGATCAAATATCAAAATGTCAGCTACTGCACTTGATCACTTAATTTTGTTTACAATTTTGTTTGCCTTTACTCCCAATCTCATGAGAATCTGAAGTATAATGAGAGTCTGTGACACAGCTGATGTCACAAACATTATCAGTAAAGGAGAATTCCCCTGATCCTGGTAATGGCAACAGGAGCCTCACAACAGAGTTCAGAATTCCACCTACATGCTCAATTTCCATACTCCCTTTGTAGCTAATAGGCAGGTTCATTTTTATTATGCTACCTTCAAGCTCTACATATTTACCTGCTTCTTGCAGTGCTGTGGATTATTTAGCTATTTATTGCTGCATTTTGAAGACACCAACCAGAACACAGACATACAGGACACCCACATACCAATATTGGGGAAGAACGGCTCCGAACGCTGGCGAATCATGGCTTGCATCTGTCTCTGCTGCTGCTGCTCCTGCCTCTCCTGATCCAGGAGGTCCTGCAGGAGAAGTGGCTGCTCCTCCAGCAGAAGAGGCCTCTCTCGGTTCTGCTGCTGAGCTAATGGCTGAGGGAGCATCATCTGTTGGGGACCAGAGATGCCACTGGGACCGGGACGGTTTGGTACAGCCACAGTCTGGTTAGATGCCTGTCCTGGCCCAAAGTTATGATTAGATGACTGACCCTGAATAAATCCTGGATTTGGTGACCCTTGAGAAAAATTATGGTTCATTCGTGGAACCATGGGCATATTGGAATTTAAAGTGTTTTCCAAGATCTGTCCAGCAGGTGTCATGAGTGTTTGTGGAATACCTGATCCGTGGTTCATTTGTGTGGGTGGCAGAGATTGAGATGGAGATCCCAGAGTTCTTGCTTCAGCATTGTCTGAGCTTTCACTGGACAGCAAACTTGAGAGGACTGGGGTGGACCCAGAAATACTGCAGGAACTTACTGCTCCTTGAACAGGCAGTGGAGCAGATCCCTGAGCATCTGGAGTAGGCACAGTTGTATCTTGACTAGGAACAGCAGGAGTTTTGTCAGGGAATTCTGGGTTAGCAGGTTGTGCAGGAGCCTTTTCTCCATCCTTCAACTCCACTTCAGCAGTCTGTGGAGTACTTGTGGACTCAGTATTTCCATCACCTTTTTCATTTTCATTCTTCTTTTCCTCTTGAGCATTTGGGGAAAGTACTTCTGTTTTAATTTCATTTTCTGTAGCTGATTTCTTTGGTGGAGACTGGGTCTCAGCAGGGGCAACAGTTATATCACCTTGTTCTTTCTGTTTGGGTTCTTCTGCTTTGCCTTGGATATCTAGTTTGTCATCAATGGGAACACTGAGGTCTAGTTCTTCATTAAACATTCCTTTCTTATCCCCCACATCAAGGTCTGGGTCTGTGTACGCAATTAAATCAAATTCCCCAGATCTCAGAAGATCGTCAAGGTGAGGATCATTGGTTTCCAAATTATCTAGAGTGTCCAGTTCATCTCCTTTCCCATCCTCTGTGTCCAGGTTCAGGTTTTCCAAATCCTCATCATCTAAATCCTTGACTTCAACCCCCTCAAGGTCTTTCACATCCAGGTCTTTTACAGCAGGATCATCAGGATCAAGCTTTTCCTCTAGACCATCACTGGGCTGGCTGGGAATCTGCAAGTTTGCAGATTCATCACTTGGTGCAGACGCAGACAAGGCCGGTCCCGGGAACGCATCGGCGACCGGCTGCCCCAGAGATCGCATTACGAGCGCAGGGGGGTTCTCAGGGTTGATCTGATCCTGCTGGGCCTGGGACATGTGCTCCAACCCCGCGGGCATCTGCAGCTGGCTGGGCATTCCTTGAGAGCCGTGTCTCAGCGGCTCCGCCTGCCGCGGGCCCGCGAACTCCTGCCGGGGCAGGAAGCCGGGGTGCCGCTGGTGCTGCACATCCAGCACAGACGCAGCAGCAGCAGCAGCAGCAGGGCCGAAGGGCAGCCTGGGCCGCCCGTCGGGAGCTCTGTGCCGCAGCTCGATGAACGCCTGGCCCAGGATGTTGTGCTGCTGCACCGGCATTCCCGGCGGCGGGAAATGCTGCGGGAGCCCGGAGGCGCTGCTGAGCTGCGGGGCGCTCACGGGCCGGGGCAGGTCCATGTTCAGGGACCTCCGCAGCTGCGGGGGAACTCCAGGGCGAGGCATCCCCGGCTGAGGGCCCAGGAAACGCTCCTGGCCCGAGGGCGGGCCGTGGCCGCCTCCTGGAAACCCGTACCTAAAACAAAACCAAATCATCTTTTTTTCTCACTCTCTCATGACTAAGTAACTGTTCACCAAAATGCTTCACATGATGCATTCATCAAGATATTTAAATAAATGTTTTGACTAATTATACTTACATTTAAATGAGCTTTATGACTACAATAAAATAATTGCTTTAATTATGTTTAATAAACAACCTGTTTTCAATTTCAATAATAATAATGGATAGAAAACTCTGACAGTCAGAACTAACCTAGTAATTAAAATACATGTTAATGCAATGCACAGTAAAAAAGCCCTAGTGTGTGGATTTGGAAATCACTGAAATAAATCCACATACTGAAAAAAATTAATTTCTGAGATGACAATGTATGTTGATACCGGTATTCATTTTACATTGTAGCATTCACTGTAAAAATGCCACAGAGAGAAGCTGATGTTTAATTATATACTCATTAGAAATTAGTTTATTCATTAATAAGACATGAAAAATGAAGTCTGATCTTTTACTTTTTTTTTTTTTAGAAATGTCCCAAATGCCATGGATGAGATGTTTCAGGTCACATAAGTCTGACTAGTTCTGCAGTTTCTCCATTTATTTTTCTGAATTGCTCCCAACCAAACTGTCTTTACTTAGTATAAAACACACATTCTAATGTTACAGGAAAACCCATTACACATACAGATCTCAGGAAGGTTACCAGCTCCCGTAGATGATTTTTCCCCCTGTCCAAAAAGCCCCCTTCCTCCAACTACCCCTGAGCTTAGGAGATCCCAGAGCTCACCTCAGACCATGAGGTCTCATGCCCATGGTGTTGATATCTCCTGGAAACTGGGGCCTGCTGAACTGCCCATCCCCAGGGAAGGGCCCGCGCTGCTCCTTTGGGTACATGGGGAACCTCGGTCCCCCGGGAGGGACCACAGGGGCCCTCACATTCCCAGGGTAGGGAGGAGGAGGGCGGGTAAAGATCTGATTTAGGTTGTCTTGCTGCCAGTGCTGAAGGGGGGCTGCATGGGGAGGAGCTGCTGCATCCTGCAAGGCCTTTTCCTGGCGAACTGCGTTCTTCTTCTGCTGCTGCTGCTGGAGAATAATCTCACGGAGCTTCTGGCGCTGTTTAAAAGAAAAGAAATCATTATGCTTGACACTGCAATTGACATCTTTTGAAGTGTTACACTCTGCTAGGTTAAGCCTTCTGGAGGAAAGAACTCCTTCAGTTTTACAGGAAAATATTATAAACAACCACAGTCACCTCAGAAATGAGATGGAGGGTCAAATGGTGCACGGTGCCAACTTAACATCCAGGTATTTTGGTAAGGTGTACAGTGTGATCCCATTCTACCAACTAACATGGAAGCAACTCTCTTTCCCCTTTTCTGTTGCAGTAATGCAGGCCCTTTCACCACAGGAAAAGTGCATTCTCAGGGACAAAGGTGACTAGAGGTCCATTGAGGAAAATTCAGCAAGATGTTTTGACACCACAGCTGCAGAATTTAGTCTAAGTCTGTAGGATAAATATCACCAGTTTTCCACTAAATTCACTTCCCATCCCTCCTTCCAAATAGAAGATTGAGCAGCTTTTCACAAGCTGAACGTAATCCTATCCCTCAGCAAGAGCTGTTTGCCAGACATTCATGGACAGAAACCTGGAGTGGATGTGCCTCAGGAAGGGCAGTGACCAAGGGAAGGATTCACCTCATGCTGGCCAACTGCAAAGTCAGGCATGTGGGCTGAGATCTTTGCCTCTATTCCCTTCCCTAGCCAGTGAACAAGTCACTGACAATCAGTTCCACACCTCATTGATTTCAGAACAGAACAAACTGACCTTTAAAAATGTTTTCTTTTTTCCTCAGACTGTAGCTAAAAACACTGTTACAGACCAAACATCTGCATCTTCAGTGGCTTTGCTTCTTTTTTTTTTTGATCTTGTCCAAACTCCTTAAAAATTACTGATGTTTCTGTATTCTGTATATTGTGGTTCTATCCAGAAGGGCCAAACTAGTAAGTAAATTAAGGTAATTCATATCTTACACATAGTTTATGTTTAATGGCAAGAAACTTCAAGTATTACCAAGAATGGGAGAAATTCTTCTGCTTCCAGAATTTTAATATCATCAGAATTCTCACCTGTCTTAACTTCTCAGTATCTGCTTGAGACATATTCATGGTGTTCTGTGTATCTGTTACTCCCGTGGTGAGTGCTGGGCCAGGAACTTGTGAAACTTTGGGAAACTGTTGTCCTTGAGAAGTCATTGGAGAATTTCCAGACGCACTGAAGGTGCCCTCAGGCCCAGGCCGTGGCTGTTCAGCAGCATCATGGGCCAGCTGACCGGTTCCAAAAGATTCTGCCTGAGGTCTTGGAGTCATTGGTGGTTGATCATAGGGGTCACGTGCTGGAGTAGCAGCACCGTGGCTAAATGAATCTGTTATTGCAGGTCCTGCAGACCTGGGAGTTTGAGAACATGGGTCTGATGGCCTGACAAAAGCGCCCTGCAACCTGCTCTGCGGTGTCTGCAGGAAAGAATCTCTATTTGGTATTAGTCCTGGCCTTGTCATGGCAGGTCTGTTAAAACTCTCAGGAATCCCCGGCCTTGGGGTTGCTGGCTGCTGAGAGTAAGGGTCACTGAGGACTGGCCGTGGTGTTCCAGGAGGTTGGGCATAGGGATCAGAATGTCTCTGGTTTGCTGGGGGCTGAGCAAACAGATCTGCTGCTTGAGCAGGTCTGGGCGTGGGTGGCTGCTGCATGTACGGATCCACCGTGGCGGGCCGAGGCGTTCCCGGGGGCTGGGCGTAGGGATCGGCAACGGGCCGGGGAGTCCCCGGAGGCTGGGAGTAAGGGTCCTGAGAGGCTGGCCTTGCAATGGGCCCCGCCTGAGGGAACGAGTCCCCCTGCTGCCGCACCACCCGCGGCCCGTGCGCAAAAGGCTCCTTGATGGCAGGGTGGGGCGTGAGGGGGGGCTGGCTGTAGGGATCACTGGCCTGGTTATGGGAGAAGCTGTCCACCGGCCGCGGTGTCAGAGGGGGCCTTTCGTAGGGATCGACGGCCACGCGCCGCGGCGTGCCCGGCATGGACGAGTACGGGTCCTGTGGGGACTGAGGAGGGCGCAGAGGAGTCTTGAAAGGTCCGGGGCTGCCATCCACAGGAGCAGGAGTTGGAGTCAACGGAGGCCGTGCATAGGCATCGGCAGAGGTCACCCTCTGTCTCTGAAACGTGTCAGTCCTAGGAGCCGGCTTGGTGAATGGATCGCTGCTTCCAGCAGCTAGAGGAACCTTCCCTGACTGCTCCATAACGATGGGTGAGCGTGGGACTCCCAGAGGTTTGGAGAACTGCTCTGAGGGCATGACGGGCCTGGGCGTGTCCGGCGGCTTTGCATAGGGATCGCTGCTGCCCGGGGATGAAGAACACGAGTCCCTGGCTGGCGAGGGCCTGCTTCCCGACGGCTCCCGCGACAGGGAGGACTGCGCTGCGCACGAATCCAGAGGGGCAACGGTGCTCCTTCTGACAAAGTTCTGGTTGATGGGCGCTGGTCTGGGCGTTCCCACCATTTTAGCATATGGATCCATCGGGGAAGGAGGCCTCGTGTTTGTGGAACCCGGAGAAAACATCTGTTGTGATGGTGTCTGAGGAGTCTGAGGCTGAGACAGTGAATCGTGTACTGGGATTCGGGTGGGAGTGGGAGGGGGCGCTTGTGGCTTTAGGAACACATCGTCTGAGGACGCCGACGTGGGCGTAGCAGGGAGCTGCTGCTTTGTGAACAGATCCTTATGGAATGTCTGCTGTGCAGGAGACATACTCCCATTGCCAGCCTGTGGCGTTAAGGGGCTCTGGATCCCACTGCTGGGTGTGTCTGAGCCAGACTGGTTCAGGAGCTGCTGGGAACCAAACTGCTGCTGCTGTTGCTGTTGCTGCTGCTGCTGCTGCTCGTTTTTCACCTGTTCAAGTTTCTGTGTGGCTTCTATTTTGGCCTGCTGCTTACTTTTTTGCCGCATTTGCTGTTTTAAAATTATGAGGAAAAACGTTACACTTCTAAGTTTAGGGTATACGAAATCTTTCTGATTACTGAATCTATAATTAAAACTTTAGGACACATGCAATATTAGTCACAAATAATTGCAAATTTTAAATGCAATGGGAGCAGGGAGTCCAGCTATTTGTGAAGTTCAATTACCTTGGCATGGATCTTGCTTGCCTGGGAATAAGCATTTCCCAGGTTGCCTGAAGAGCATCACTACTTTCCAATTTTATACTCTGGAGACAAAGGTTACTGAAACACAGCACTGGTGTGGACTTTGACACCCAGCCCCATGTGAGGCAGCAGTCTGCAGGACAAGGCTACTGCAATACAGGGTATGTAATAACCTACTGCATCGGCCACCCATGCAGAGAAAGAAGAACTTGTTTCTACAACACCCAGGATTTAAGAGTCAAAAATTATAGCAAAGTTTTTTTTACAGGCAGTTTATCTCCTGATATTATCAATTTTCTTCCCAAGCAGAATGGCTGACTGTATACTCTTCTATAAAGAAAGATTCAAACTGGTTCTATTACAACAGATTCTGACAAAGCAATAAAAAGCAGGGAGAAAATAACAAAACACCCTAAATGCTACACACCTGTCTGAATTTCCATTCCTGCTCATGCTCCGATTCCCTCTGTTTTAATGGATCTTTAAAGAGCTCGGAGTCGATGCGTGAGCTGGGATCGATGCTATCCTGTTGCTGCTGCCTTTTCATGGAGTCATTTGACATCTGTACTTTATTGATGCGCAAAGCAGCTCTATTATCTCTGGCTTTTTGCTGAAAAAAGAGAAAAGATGCAGTTAGAGTTATTTTCTTCTACTGAGTTTGCACACTGCATCTGTTATTCCTACAAAATCTATCACCAAATTATTTGTACAGCCTGTTTTAATCACACACATCCTCGTGGAAACGACGTTATGCACCTCAAAAAGAATTCCAGACAGAAAATGCTGCACACCTCTACGGAAATTCTGTGTTTAACACATATGGAAGGAACTAAGAGGTCACTAGCAATTACTAAATTAGTAAACCTATTAACAAAGCTTTTCTGTACAGGAGGGTGTCTGTTCCAGGCCCTGTGCTGTGCCAAGAAATCGTTCATCCCACCAGTTTACCTTTCCAATCACATATTGGTGTGGTCTAGCAATGTGAAGGCTGAGCACAGCAGATGATGTTTGGATCAATAAAGGCCACTAATGCGGAGAACTTCAATGACAAGAAAAATACAGCCTAGTCCATTAAAAGACCTCTACAGATCTGAGTCTGTTAACAGTTAACAGTATAAACATAGGATATGGGCTTATGGATCAGGAAAAACTGTATGGAGACACAGCAATTCCTCTTCAATGAGGCATTTTACAGCCGTAGTGACACTTTAAAGTATCTAATGGAAGTTTCAAAGAGCCTGTTTTACCACCAATCTAGGATGTGATTTCTTTTCTGAACCAAACCCTTACATCCTCTTTTCACAAATTTATTTGCAGCTGTCAAGCAGGAGTTGCCTAGAGGGAAAGGCTTTAATACTTCTCCCCCCCCACCACAAAAATGAAATAGTGACATGGATGAGAGCACAAATGTCACAGCAGCAGAAAAATCACTGTCATTTTCCCTTGTAAGTGATGGGATTGTGCATGCTAAGTAAAGTAAAAAGCCTATAGTGAAAATTTACTAGCACTCCTCTGAATTTCATTTCAGCCTTCACTCAACCCCTCAGAGTGCAAGCCCCTCAGGAGAGGCACCACAGCAGCTTCTGGTGTGCACAATGCCAGGAACACCAGCAGGAGCTGCATGGCAGGGCCACAAGGACTGCTCTGAGAGGAATTAAGCACATCTTGCTAGGTAAATACTGGTGTGCAGGAGCCTGCACTCTCCTCCTGTACATAAAGGAAGTAATTTTTGCTGCTGACTTCTGGATATCCATCAGAAGGATAGGACTGCATTGTTTAGGAACAATGAAAAATAAAGCAATCAGTGTAGAAATAATTGTGAAGTGGTAAATGCCACCCATGTAAGTGGGTATTATCTTATAAATACTACAAAGAAGGAATCACCAAGATTAACAATAGCATGGGCAAGATGACATAGAGGTCCAAAGGTGATGAAATTGGAACACTGAATAAAAAGCAGAATAATGATGCTGCCTCAGTGATACAAAGAAGAAACGAGAGAATTATTCTTTCAAGTGGAAAGGGTTTCAGAAAGATTAAGAACTCCACTTCTCACAATGAGTTTGGGATATGAGTTATCCTCTTAAGCCAGAGATAAAGGCAATTTTGTATTTGGACAGCAGAAGATGATGTACTACTGCTAAACTCTGAGTCACCAATATGCAGAGGAATGAAATTTGTTTACTGATGGGTCTATATGAAAAAAGGGCTCTTAGGGGAAGGCTAAGGGATTGAAAACTGCAAAATCCACAGCAACCTGCAAAGTGAGAATGATCATCCAGTATGAAAGCTAAAACTTGAGGCATTACTGCTGTGAAGAAACAAAAACAAGAACCAGGGGAGAATGGAAATTAAAGAAAAGTACATTTGCCAACGATTACTGGGAAAGTCCAAAAGAATCAATAATATAGGTTCTGAGATTTGGATGCACACAAGCTTCAACAAATCTTAAGGGTCATCCCCTTTGAATGGCAGAAGTTCTGCAAGGTGAAATCAATGACCATATAACTCCAGATAGCTGCTACAAGTACCTGTGTTCACTTAACTCAGATGGGAAGAAGGTGAATGATTTCCAGAGAAAAATGGAGTCCTTCATGCTCCCCACAAAATGGTATCAGAAAAATGGATATCAGAAGATATCAGAAGAGTTTCCATACAAAGCAATACAAGAGAGTAAGCAGGGAAAGGGAACAGTGAAGCAAGAACAGAAGGACAAGTAAATGAGGAAAGCAGAGGTGTGAGCACTGACACCTCTGGAATTGCTAGTTCAATAGCTGAAAGACTTCAGCAACTCTAATTGGGAATAAAAGAACAGCCCAGAGAGAGGGGATGATGAAAGGGAGAGGAATCTCATAATCAGTTATTATTCTTCTGAAGAAACTGGTGAGATTCTGTATAGAAAGAGACAGAGCAAGGCCTATTTGAGGCATGAATCAAATGCAGCAGAGAGGCAGTGGGAGCCACAAATGCTCTCATCTCAGCTGATGTCTTCAGATTGCACAGTACTAATAGAGCTTATTTCAAGACTGGAAAACAAAGAACACAGGTAGAAGTATTCAGACTTAGAAGCTGAATTAAAAAGGTTTTCTTAGAGTAAGGGAACTTTCACTAAACTTAGAACTTGAGTTATTAAAAACAAAACAACACAACCTTATAAATGAAACGTGTTTGCTGGAAGCATGCAAATGCAGGTGGGAATTGCTCTTACCACATAGGGAGCCCTCTCTTGAGAGCTCGCTTTCCTCCACAGTTTAGCAATTTGCTTCACTCTTGTAGCCCAGTCTGCAACCAAAAGATGTGTCAATACACAAGTCTATGATAACTTTATTTGAGATACTTTCAAATCAAGATGAACCATTTACTGCAAAATATTCAACTTGATTCAGTAAATTACTCACCTGGGAATTCTTCCTTCAGGTTAGGGAAGTTGATATTTGTATAGAGAACAGGTGCTACAGTTGCCATTTCACCCAAAGCTTCTTCTTTCTCCCACTTCAGGGTGCTCCTTTGAGCATTGGACATGGTATCACCTTCACCTTCCAGGGGTGGAGCCGCTGGTGCCCATGAACTGTTGGGATCACTCACCATTGGATTGAATGCTGGATTCTTATCCCTGGCAGACCAGAAAAGGGGGCTGTTTTACACATTGTACAAAAACCAACAGAATAAACCAACCCTCCATTAGCAAAGTACTCATTCTGTTGGCTATTTCAGCAATGAACACACTACAACAACGCACAAGGCACAAATAATATCACATTATTAGTAACCAACAACACCCTGCAGGTGTTTTGGTTACTCAGATTTTTTTTAAAATGTTAAGTACACCCAAGTATCTTCTATTCCTCATCTGGACTTACCTGGCATCAGGGTATGGCTGCTGTGTAATGGGAGAGAAGGTGCCCAGCCCACCTCCAGCAGCCAGAGCCGTGTGAGGGAGATGAGGGCTGGGGCCAATCAGACCATTCATGAGGGGCACTCTTGGAAATGCATTCTCTCCTGCAAAGAAAAAGTTTAACTCACTCATTTAAGCTTTCAAAGGTGACTGCTGCTAAGGCAGAGGTGGAACCTTTCACTGAGAAAACAATGACCTTTAGTGAAAAACTAATCGCCTCAAAATTTTACAGTGCTGACCTTACATTTTTGGGAAAGTTTTAAATCAGTTTTAAATCCTTCCATATAAGCTTGAAGGATTCTTTTCTACTCTATCTTATCCCTGCACAGAATTTTTTTCCTTCTCTAAAATATATTTCTTTTCAAAAATGGATTCCCAAAACTTTTGCAGTAACCCATGCCATGGTACTGCACTTTATATTGAGATAATAAACTTAAAAGCTAATGGTCTCCATGTTTATTAGACCCAGATCTAAAGCAGCAAGCCATGGAGAAGGTGGTTTCAGTCCTTGCAGGATGATCACTAGCCACCTGAATTAAACATCTCCTCTTCTGAGACTCCTGAGCATTGTACCAAAGTAAGCCTCATTATCTACTAACTCCCTAATTTGTAACCAATGAAACAGATAACTCTGCTCAAATGAGCATTAACATTTTCTAATTAAGTGTCCAGCCTAGCAGTACAAAGGCAGAAAATGTTATTTATTTGATTACAGTGTTACAGCTGTGGCACGGGCAGATTCATTCCAGCAGATGGTATTTGCAGATGTTACTACACAGAATTAACTCTGGCCTTTGGATCCCATCACTTCAGTGAGATTACAGCTGTTGCCCCAGTATTTCCTTAAAAGCACAGAAGCAGCTCAGGATTCAGATGCATCTGCAGGATGACACTGTTATCATTCTCCCATTTTAGGAGACTGTTTCTGACCTAAAGGTTATGTAAGCTATGCAGAAACTACAGTTGTAACACAAAATTTAAGAGAATGTAACTGTGCTGGCAAACACAGTAACTAATTGTGAAGACCTGGCAAACAAACAGGACGGAGTCAGGCCTCTGGTTTGCACCGGGTGCTCACATGTCTTTATGAGAAGAGAACAATAAATAATTTTACTTGAAATTGCTGCAAGCTTCCCCGTTACTGAAGCATTTATCTCACAGAAACGTGTGGATCATTCCACTGGAGCAGAACTAAACTGTAAATCTAAAACTTTATTATTGTGGCAGCTCCCACAGGGAGGAGTTGAACAGTCTTACAGAGCTCAAATGCTGCAGCTATCCCCAAGTACTCAGGTAACTGGGAAACAGGCAATGGTATCAGTATTATCTTTTGCTTTAAATCAAGTCATTATTTACTTAAAATGCTCTCCTTTCTAAGAGGTTTTGAAGTACTTAGATTTTATGAAAACTGATCCAACAAGAAAACAAATCCCTTTTCTTCTTATGATTAATTCACTGGTCAAATCAATTTGCATAGTCCTTCTTGTATAGTATAAAAGAGTGGACAGTCTTTACATGAGCTCATGGAAAACCCTAGAGCTGATGTCTGATGAGAAAAGGAGCACATTCCATTAAATTCACACATACTGCTTAAAAAACCAGCTCTACTGATAACAATAATAAAATCAATCTGCCTCTTGCAGTCAATACAAGAGTAAGATGTTCTATCAACTCGTGATAATTTTAGTAGTAATGAAGAAAAAATAAAGTATGATTTCCAAGATATTTTAAAAATTTGTTTAGCTTTCTTTCTACTAGGACTAGCTAATACATTAAACTGCATTATTGCAGAAATTAAGACTCAGTAAATCAGTATCACACAGACTCTTGCCTTAACCTTGAGGAGGTACTCAAAAGTTATTAAAAAGTGAAGTCAGAAGAGAACATATGCTTTAGCACAGACTAATTTTCAAACCATCTAAGTGCCAGCTAAAATAAAAGCACCAACACGTCAGAAAAATCTCAAATAACGTGGATGTTAATCACATACTCCCTTCGGAACAGATTTAGAATAATATTTCACAAATTACCAATGGCAGATTCCACAATTTTGCACAGGATAAGGACTGTCCTACTTCCACATCAGCACTTAAAATGTGCACAAGTCTCCTGGCCAGGCTGCTGCTCCCAAAAGCACAGAGGAACATACCTTGGCTGTGCAGAGACATGAGCTGTGGCGGGGGAGGAGGCTGTGGCAGAGGAGCTGGCTGTGTGGCTGCTGGACTCAACACAGCTGTGAACAAATCTTCAACATCCTTCCCTCCCAGCTCTGCAAAAAACACCCTGCGTGAGTTGCTGGCATTGCTTGTGAGCTGTGCTCCATAAAAGACAAGGAGGATCAGGACACGTACCTGGGATTTTGTACAGTTTGCCAAGAATAGCACCTGGACAAAGGAAAGGCAACACAGGGTTAGTAACCATCAGAGGAAGCAATAAAAGTAATTGTGCAACCAAGTAGGTCTGCTACAGTACAGAGACGTGTCATCTGAGGGAAACAAAAAAGGGAAGAGGATTTCCATGTAAGTTCTGAAGAAGACCAAGGTAAGGGACAAAAACATTACCATCTGTGACCATTTTGTCCAGCTCTGGGCTGAGGATTCCATCTAACTGCTCCTCACTCAGCGGCCGTGAGCTCTGGCTGACATTCGGCTGAGGCAGGGAGGAAGGATCATCAGAGATGGGACCAATGTCCAGTCCAGCTGGAGGAAGAAAGAATATTAAATTAGAAATGAATAGTAAAATTTAGTAGTATTGAATAAAGAGTATAAATCCTGTTTCCTTCCCCTAGAATTCAGCTGTCAATTAAACCAGGACTTACTAATATTTGAAAAGTAAGGCAAAACAAAACATGGATTAGAAAAAGTAAAAAAACTTTCCCACTCTTCACCTCCAGTTTATTGTATTGTTTGAGGAATGTTAATTGAATATAATTCAACTGGAAGAATGGGAAGTAAGACTACTGAGTTTAGGTTCAGCATGATTTTGAATGTATAGGTTTCAGTATATAGCTCCACTTTAACTGTTTTTCACATTTTCAAAAGAATCACACCAGTAGTAAACATGGTTCATCCTCATGTATTTAAGGTTCACTTCAAATGTTTTTCACTTCAAATATTACATAAAATGTTTACTGAAATGCTGTTGAAGTGTAGCCAATATAAAACAAGTTATAGAAGTTTATCTTTCAAAAACAAACCCTGACTATTATGGGTTACATCGAAGTCATTTGTTGGCACTAAGAAAACATAACTCACTCCATAAATTTCCTAACATCCTTTACAAGTCAATAAATCTCTCAAATGAGAAAAATCTGGGAAAAAAGTACTATATCCTTTAGTATTTAAAATATATTTCTGTAGTGATTACCAAATACCCCCAAATTTAAAATAATGAAACATGCCATTCTACTTGTTGTCAACCTTTTATATAAAAAGTGATGAACCATTATCCAGTGAAAAAAAGATCCTGATTGCTTTAATCATGCTTTAATATACTCACACTGATAAAAACGCTTTTCATTTACAAAATATACCACTATGATAAAACCTACACACTACTACAGGAAGTAATATTTACAGTGGCAGCAAGAATATGCATGGGTTTGTATCATGAAACACAAGAAACTAAGGAAGGTGTTCAAAAGCTGTAAGCAAAACTTGATGCAGGACTCTTAAAGGCAGAGTGCAGAGCTTAGAGGTTGTGTTAGACTCAAACACCACACAGTGGAAAATGAAACATGAATTAGTGACACAGTAAAGGAGAAGTAACTTCTACACATGCAGTTCTTTCAGCTAAAACCACTAGGAAAAGAGGGCTACTGCTAACCATGGATCATCCATTGTTTAGATTCTTACCAAATGGGGAGGGTGAGTTCTCAACCTGGAAAGTGCTTAAATCAAGACCTACAGGACCCAAACCAGATAAAATGGATGATTACAACACGAAAACAAAAAAAAGTAAAGAAAAAGCTGCATGCTGAAAAAAGCTACGCAGGTATGAGAGACAACAGCAGCTACATTTTATCCTCTCTTAAGCAGCAAAGCAAAGAGAAAAGTAAAACCAAAATGTTGACAAGTTTGGGCATTTTTTGGTAGAATAAACCAAAATTGTTCCAAACCAAGGTATTCTTAGGATATGAAAATTGTATCTGAAATTACCTAGAGCATAACCTACAGATACAGTACAACAAATACATCTGTATTAAAGAGGAAAAAAAAGGAAACAATTACTAGAGAGACCCTAAGGCCATACATACCTGAATGATCTCCAGACTTTACCAAATCATCAGAAAGTATTCCAAGAATATCATCATCAGTATTCAAGACCTCAGAGAGATCAGCTAAAGGATCGTCGGTGCTGCCTGTAGGAGATGCAGGGAACAAAATCAGCATTTCTACATCTCTGGAGATGTTCTTGAGCTGCAAACCCAAACACAGATGTACCAGGCTCCAAGGGTCTCCTATGCTGTCTTAAAATTCAAGTGTCCCTGGGGTCAGACTGTGCTGACCAGCAGCCCCTCCCTGCCAGGACTGAGCCACCTGCTCGTGCTTACGTTGTTTAGTCCTTTCAGAAGTGATAATGTGATCACATCATGTGAAACTAAGACTGGATGATTTCAGGGGGAAAATAATCCCAAATCTACTCTGAACTTGCAGCCTCTAAGACACAAAGGCCCATGGATGTGTAAGTCAAACAAATAGGTTTTATACTGGACAGCACACAGTACTACAAAGAGTATTTTTTTTGAAACAGGTAATCAGTTCTTTTACCACCACTCTCTTCCTTAATACATAAACAACTAGTTACTACACCCTGATAAGGAAATGAAATCCAAGAGTAAGAAGAACAGTAAATAAATAGAAATTGAAGATGGTACTTTTAAGATCAGAAGACAATCTAAAGGAGCAAGAATGGCCAGAGACAGATATGTCATGTTTGTTTGCCATCTAGGAAAAACTGGCCTGGTCTAGTAATAAATTCTTTAATATTAAATAATAAATTCTGGATACTATTATCTTCTTGACCTCCAATTCATTAGAGAGGAATTGCTCCAAATGGCCCATCTGGTTTTATTAACTAGTTGCTTTGGACTATGACAGATGTGCAACATTTGCAAAAAATGTTTGACAAACTAATAAAAGTTGAGAAAAATATTTTTCAGTAAAACTGCAGACTGTCATGACTGCATGAGCAATCACTGCCAGACCAATAAAACATGATGAGATGGCAAATATAAATTAAACAGAAAAAAGGGATTAATAAAACTCACAAAATATACGGTGTGGAAAACAAATATATGGCCAGGTTGAAGAGGGACCAGAAAGCCAAAGAACACACACACATTTCACACAAATACAGATATATTTCCCATTGTTACAATCCAACTGCCCCAGGAAAGTATTCAGCTTAATTCAGAGCCTGGTGCCAAGGATTTACTTCTATCCTGAGCTTACTTTCCAAGCTGCTAAGTTTAACAATGAATTCCAAGTGCCTTCTGCTGATTTTCAGAGACAACCTTTTCCCCTTCTTCCATTACCAAGTCAAAACAAAAATTGTTTTTCTTCACTTTTCTGTTTTCATCCTTCACTTTTACCCTTTGTAATGCAGACAAGATGAAACCACGCTAATTAAATCAGGTTTTAGATTTGCCACTCAACAAGGTGGATTAATAAACCAGTGCAGACCAGTCCACTTAAATGTACAAAATACAGCTCCTACTGATACCAGCAAAACTATCTGAAAGTGTCACAAAACCACACCACTTTGCAGGCACAGTTATTTGTGTACCTGATAAAAAGCACTGTTAAATGTAAGTCTCCCAATAGAACCTAGTTACTGGGGTTTGGCAGGTTGTTTTTACGTTTTTTTTAAAGTTTATTTGAGATTTTTTTTGATACTTGTTTTCCTTCTGTCAGTGGGGTCTCATTTTGCAAGTAACTGTAACACCAGGCACCACAAGGTGATGAAATGACTTCAGCTGGCTGAAGGATGGATTTTAGCCCTTTTTTAACTTTCCTCAATTCCTGCTTGAAGGCAGCTAAGTATCAGGGAGAAAAAAGCCCATGAAGGAAGCATCGGGACTGTATTGGCAGGCTTTAATTCTTCCTTAGTATTTTATGTTACAGTGCTTTTCTCCACAGCCCTTGTGCTATGGAACAGTCCCTAATAATTCAACTTCTAATATGAATATAAATATATTGTATAAGTAGCTGGGAAGAGCTCAGGTGAAAAGATCTGATGTTTAAAGATACAAAGTTTACCACCTGTAGCTACAAATTGCCCATGAATAAATTCAGGCTTCAAATTTGAAGTTCTCTTAACTATGACGGAAATCAGATTCCATAGCAGTCTTCAGATGAGATAAGCTGGAAAAACCATCCTGCTTTCAAAATGGAGTTTGTTAAGTCTATAAAAAGACTTGAGTGTTGGTGACAGCAGAGGGGTAGAGTCTATAATCTATAAAACTCACACAAGACATCTAATCTAAAGCATGTTTTTACTTTTTTTCTTCTATTTTTTCCTTATTTTAATTCAATGTGTGTTAAATATTATCTTGGAAACAACAAAATCACTTGAGTCAGCTGCTTCAGATCACAACCAATAGCTAGTTGACATCTGCTGCCAAACAAATAGCTCAATACTGCTCATTATTTGACTCTTCTCAGAATGGAGAAAAAAGCCAAGACAAAGTAAAAAGGAAAGTAATTTGCTTGTAATGCTGGATCTCTAAGAGAGTATAGTTCTAATGCTATCTTGTGATCCTGATCCCTCAAATGCAGATATTTATTTATGTATTTCTAACAACATAAAACTGCCTCTCCCAAGGCTGCAACTATCCCAAGATGTTTAATCACACAGTAACATTTCTAGTTATCAAATGTCTCAACAGCACCTGAATTAGCTTCAGAGACTCAGACAACTCCTCTTCTTTTGTCTAGGAACAATTTCTTTAGAATTCTCTGGAGACCTCACTTGAACAGATGACTTTTTCAGCACTTCCAGAAAAAAATACACTGAATTTAAGCTACTTCAAACTAAAGGAAAGGTCACACTGCCAGAGCCTTCACAAAACACACCTCATCAAGTGGCTTCTTTTTCATCAGGGACACACAGGTCAGGAAACTCAAGAGAGAGGCAGACAGTCCTCAGAATGCAAGAGATCTAAATCACCACCTGCAGCTTCACCCATGAACAGACAGTGGGACCTGTGAGCAAACCTTTGCTCTCTGCTCCAGCCCTTGGAAGGGATTTTAAGGGTTGGTGCCATGCAGAACGGAGTGTACAGTGCCACGTGTTATAAAAACATAGGAAAGGTGAGTTTTCTAACTGAAAATAAAACCAGCAACCTTCTCTGCCAGACAAAAAGCAGGGCTGGGAGCCTAAAGCTCACTTCAGTCACAGTTTCTAGAAATGAACAGCAAACAAAGGACTCCCAAACCCCTCTTGTGTCCAGCTTGGCCAATCCCCATCACTACTGCCATCCTGGCTAGTGAAAGGTTCAGGCACCCCTAACCAAGGAGTGAGAACAGATAAATCACAGAACATGTTCCTGAAATGCACTGCCAGTTCAGGAGCAGCTGGAACATCTCTGCCCTCCCAGCAGTGCTGGGTACCTGCTGGAAAGCAGAGCAGGGTCACTTCTTCAGATGCTTGAGAGCTCTCTGGAAGATGAACAAACATATCTAACCCTCAATGCTGGGATGCCACAAATGGAATTTCCAAGGGAAGAACATTTTCCTTGTGGAAAAGACCTGTGCAATTAAGGAAGGACTCTCACAGGAGTCAGCAGTCCTTGTGGGAAGTGGCACTGTAGGAAAACAGCACAGTTGGTGACAACACAGTCCTGCAGTCCGCCAGTGCAGGGAACAAACAGCTCCTGTTGCTCCTGCTCCACATCCCAGGTGCCCTGGGACACTGTTCTCATCTGCAGCTCTTCTGTGAGTGCAGCCAGAAGGGAGCTCAGCAATCAGCCAGGGAAGCAGGGCCTGTCACACAGGGGGGATGCTGCTGTGGAAACAACCGTGTCCCACAAAGCCACAGGCAAAGAGTTCAGAACTGCACTGGAACTGATCAACACTGGCACATGATTCCACCCACTTTGCCCCAACTCCACCAAACAGCTCCACCTGGACACAGTTTGGGCTGGAAATATGAACACTTGCTAGAGAATTGAGAAAGACAGTTGGGAACATTCCTATAGCCTAGGCTATAAAAAGCAATGTCTCTCGAGTGTCCCACGTGTCCAATGGGAAAGACAGTAGGTTATCCACTAAAGCCACTGCTAGTGATTTATTAACAGCCAACTCTTTATTTATTCCTGAATAAAAACAAGACAAACTATGAAGTTTTACAACTCTGCTTTTTTATGGAGAATTTTCACACTTTGGAAAAACAATAAATTAACATCAATTTCACAAATTTCTAAAACCCTGTACTACCACAGCACAGGAACACATTAGTGACTTCAAGCTTGCAGTTGGATAGGCCAACAAAGACCTCTGAAGTTGAATTTCTCTGGCTACAAAAGAAAGCCAGGATGGAAAATGTCATCATGAGCTTATCTTCTTGTAGTGCTAGAACTAAGGAAATGCAGACCATGAAACACTCAATTTCCAGCAGCTTCCCATTCAGGGCAAGTTACCTTTTCCATTCTCTACTACTCACAACTTAACTGCAGAAGAATCAATGTATAATTATAATACAGCCTTTTGCTTTTCATTTAGCAGATTTTCACTGAGTCACAAATAGGAGACCTTTCTTCAAATGAATCTCTGGCCAATGGAAACTGTGAGAGTGTGTGCAAACAGTTTTAGATGGAAAAACTTTGGGGATCAGATGAAACCCAAGGCATAAATTAATTAATATACAAAAGAAATAGTAGAAGTTTTTAAAAATAAAGACACCTCTAGCTAACAGCACATACTACACAACAGAGAAAAAATAATTTGAAGGAGACAGTAAGGTTTTAATTGCTCTTTTGTGTGGGGCTGCTCTTTCAGCAGCACTTTACAACCCTCTGGCTATTTGCAAAAATCTCAGCAGAACATTCAGTAAGATTTTCCAACAGCAGAAGCAAAAGACTGCCTAGGGGCTACAAACTGTACCTGGAAAGGGCACTCATGTTCAGAAAGGACACAGTGAAACAAAAATTCCGAGGAGACTGGCAACCCAAAATAATCTAAACCAGTAAAGAAAAGAATAGTTGGATGATATTCATCCAACTAGTGTTCACTAGACTACTAAAAATATCTTTAAATGAGAGTATCTGTGTTTTCTTCTATAATGAACTGTATGCATTTTCTTACACAGAGCTAATTTTCATGGATTTTATAGCCATGGATATTATAGTCAAGATGTTGCAGATTTGCATTAAGTGCCAATTGTTGTGTCATCCACTGCTCTTTCTGACACAGCTGGAGCCCTTGAGAAGAATATCACTGAAGATCAGTGTTAATCAATCTCACAAGGACAGTTCATATATAGAATGCTGAAAAATACATCAGATAAACCATGGGAGGAAAATGGAAAAGAGAGTGGAAAAGCCCCAGCCACCACAATAAAATCAAATTACTGAATCATCACTAAGTTTAGGTTTGTATACCTTGAGGTCCCAGTTTTGTCTGAGCTGGAGTGGAGGTGGAGCTAAGAAGAGGGTCAGATGAAGGATCCAGGAAATTGGTGGCCAAGTTTGCTTTACATGAAAGTGGAAGTGACTCTTCAGGTAAATTATCCAGGCTCATCTTGCTCTGTCTACTGGTATCCAGTAGGTCTTTCCCAAAGAAAGCTTCCTGTAAAGAAGAAAAAATGATTTAACATAGGAAGAACACTGTATTGACTGAAAAATTGGAGTCAATGAAAAAGTTAAAATTAAAAGTCAAGGATTAATAAGAACATAAAAACACAGTCTCAGTCTCACAGACATTCCAGGATGGCAATATCTCTTCCAGTGGCTACGACTTACCTGAGGAACCTACATTACCAAAGTTTTCGAATTAAATGAATGCCTTAGATTATACATAAAAACTTTAGTCTTCTTACACTTATGTGTCACAGACAGTGTACCAATACAGTGTTATTGTCTATCACAATTTGTTTACTATTTAGAATATTTCTCCTTTCACAAAAACAACAGCTGAAGAAGGGGCCCATTATTGGGCAACCTGATCTAGAACTCTGGTTCAATTTTGAGAATGACCATACACTGCATTCGACAAAATCATCCTCATGTCTAACTGCAATAACAAAACACCTGAAGATGTTTAGCTTACATTATAAAAGTGGCTTTTAAAATATTGTGTAACAGCTATCACTCATCTAAGCCTGAATACTCAGTAATTTGTCAACAACTTATCAAATTTTCAAGTCAATCTTTATTCATTATGTAACAACCTTTCTGTTCACTTGTTGTCTTTAAAATCTTGATTTAGGAACCTGTTCTAAAAATAGATCTAAAAATAGATTTTTCAGTACCAATTATTGTAATACCAACCAAAGGAAATGTTCAAGTATTTTCTTTCCAAGTCCCTTCCCCACTTACGAAATACTATTTTTTAAAGAGAAAATGTTCTGCCTGTCTGTTAATTCTTTGCCTTCAACCTCAGGAGACTTCATGGCATGAAGTTTGGTGAACATGTACAAGACAATGAAAGTTGCAACTTTGGAAAGCTCCCTTCACCATAAAGAAGGTGACTGAGAAGAAGAAGAAGCCAAATAAGTGAGATACATATATATATATATATATATATATATATGTATATGAAGGAAAGTTACTCAATTACCATTAATATCCTTGTTATTATCCACAATTGCTGCCTATTACCTGCTAGGGACACCTTGAAATTATTGGGAGGGAAGAGTAGACATTATTGTGGTAGGGAGATGCAGGGCATATAAGTCCATAAAACTGTAGGAAACAAGTCTCCCTTATCCAATCATGTTCTATAACCCTCAAAAACCAAACTGAGAAGCTGAGGAAGCAGCCTGATCAGGCTAAGACATCCTACAGGGCTGAATGTGGAAAGTTCAGAGAGCAAAGGAATGATTTTTCCACCCCATCTCATCTCTCAGCACAAGGAGAGATCCAAATCCACTGAGAAGGATTCTCCAGAATCCTGGAGATTTAACATAATATACAGTTTTCTGTACAAGCTCATGAACAGTCTTTAGAGAACACCCATTTCACTAAAATCATCAATTTGGAATCAACGGTTTAAACGAACTATGAAACAACACATAAAGGTTAAGCCCCTAAATGGATTTCCTGTAAGAGGAGCAGATCACCAGCTTTACCTGCAAGTAGGCAGGAAAGGTTTCTTCCAGTTTATTTTTCTTTTTCCTGTAACGCTTTTTTATCTTCTCAGTGCTCTCAGAAGCTGGAGTAGACTCCTCAACTGGAGTGTCTGGCAGCTGCTCTGTCCAACCTACAAAGGAACACCCGTGCACAAATGAATAAAACACTCAGGATTTTGCTCTAAAGGTCCTGTGGCAGCACATCTGGCTGCCTCTGGGTGCAGGGGTCACTGCACATCACTCCAGCTGCATTCCAGAGGGGTTTTATCCAGCTGTGACTGCCCTGACCACCCAGGCTGTGGCAGCAGGAAATGCCAGAGGTGACAGCAGCCACATCTCTGCTGCACCTCCCAGGTACACACAGACCTTTGACTTCTGCATCCCCAGGCAACCCAAGAATTGCTCATTTGGCAGAAATTACAGGTGTTATTCAACCAGATATTTGAAAAGATAATTCCAGTGTCATCAATGCTGAGTTACACATTAACCACCTTTCATTTCTTACACTATTTTTCTCAAATTAGAAGTAAAAAACTTTTTTTTAAAATCTGAGAAAGAACTATCATATAAATAATGAACAGCCTAGAAAAAGAAATCTATAAAGAAGCTCTTCAAGAAAAATTACACATTTATTCAGCTGTCATATTTCGAAGTGGCACTGCTTTTTCTAATAAACACAAAAGCACACAGTGCTCATCAATCATTCAGTATTTTATTACAACAGAGCACGAAAAACACTGCAGGTAATGCAGAACTTTCCAAGTCCTGTTACTTCTGTCTTGCCAAAGCAAATTACATGAAGTTAAGGACTCTGGCCAGTTATTTAAGGAACTATATTATCATGGTAATAAAATCAGCTTGCTTTGTACTGCAGTGATCTCCTGCAGCATATCCAGAGGACCATGAGTGGAGTGGGGTTCACCAACACTGTGACCCCTGCACTGTGTGAGAGGAGATTTAACAGAGAAAAGGAGAGGATGTGACAAAGGTGCAAAAAACCCCTGGTAAAGCTGATGGGTACTGGCCACTGAGAAGCAGGCTCTTGGCAAGCTATGATTTGTATTTTTTACAAGTAGGAATTGTGCCTGAGCAGACAAGAAGCTCCAACTTTCAACTGAAGATACTTGTTCAAGAATACTCCTTTTTAACAATACGCCTTGTAGTGTTACCCAGAATGGGGAATTAGCTTTTTAGCCAATTGAAAAAAAAATAACAACAAAAACCAAAACAACCTAAAGCAGCAGACCCCTACGGAGATGAAAAGATCTAACACAAGATTTTCAGCACAACATGAAATAAGGCAGTATGCTACACTGAAATATTATTTACAAAGCAGAAACACAGCTGCAACACGAATATTAAAGAGAAAACACAAACTATACCAAGGTTGGGAACTTTTTTCCAAGATTTTGGAATCGAAGTAAACACACTCCACATCTCCCCTGAATGATACCTCAACATTCTCTAGATTAGTGTGAGCAGCTCCAGATGGATGGAATAATTTAGTCTAATCACACACAGCAAGAAACAGAAAAGGGCCCATGAATAAAATCAGACTTCTTGTTAGGTGCTCAATCTACCAAGAATTGCAGTGTCAGAGGCATGAAAATGGCTCTGCCATGGGAAAAGACACCAAACAAAGTCAAGGGTTCTTCAGCCCAGGAAAAGGCAACATTGATGGGGAAATATTATACACATCTAGAAAATATTTCTGTATTACAAATTAATATGAACGATTTTTTAAAAATAATCTTTCATAACAATAAATACGAGGGAAGCTTATAAAATCAACAGGAATAGTTTCTTCATGCAACAATAACATATCACTAAATTCTCTAATAAAGGATTTTCCAGAGCATAAACAAATATATAAAATAGATTAGGCACACTCATGGAATATGGAATACTGCTGAGTGTTAAACTGATGATCCAGAAGACATCCCTGGACCAAGGCTACATCTGGAGAAAGGTGTATCAGAAAGAGGACTGCTCTAAATCTAACTTTGTAATAATAATTTTCACTGTTCATCTCCTACAACAGCCTGCAATTCATTCTTTCAGTTTCTCTGTACATCATGGGCTCAGTTGAAATTACAGCTATGCAGGAATGGGTACTTTCAGTTGAATTAATAAAACCATTATGACAAACGTACATGTTGATGAGCTGTATTGCTTTTACTGCATTAAGCATGAACATTTAACACCAAATTCCTGCACTTACCTTCATCTCTGCCAGGCAACTGTTCAGTAACAGATCCAGAAGAATCTTTTCTGGAGAGAGATCTTTTTGTCTTCCCCTGCCCTGTACGACTTCTCTGACGTACCATAAATCCACCAATACCTGAACGAGGAAGCAAAAATTCAACATATTGAATAAAAACTGTTTCACAGTATGAATGAGAGCCAAGATTATTCTGCAGGTCAAGGAGACTGCTGCATCTACATGTCTAAGAATGAATCTGAGATACCTGAGGAGTTTTCATCTGGAATTTTACAAAACACTTCTGAATTTTCATGTCTCAGTGGGTGAACATATAATGAAAAATGATCAGAATTTCAAGACTGCAGAACATCCACAAGAAGTTCAAATCACCAAGCCTGGCAACTTTCAGATGCTGGTTTTCCCCTCTCTTGGGGCAAACTGACGAGCTGCTGGAATTAGCTGTCAATCTACCAAATGAAACCTATTAAAGAACCTCAAAGGACCACAAAAAATCCTCTGCAAATAGCTCTAGAGAGCCCACGACTCCAAATGATGCTACTAGAGAAGGACATATCCCAAATAAAAAGATAATTAATCAACATTATAATGCCTGACACTCCTGAATCCTTCACTGGAGACTGAATGCAGAGTTCCTGATCCTTTGCAGTTGCTGTGCATTTATCTGAATGTATCAGATACAGATCTGTTTCATTTTCCAGGGGAATTGTTGGCTGCAGAAAACTAATGGATGGATTCTACATGGATACAGTTCAACTGTTTGTGCACCCAAGACATACAGGTAATTAATTCAGTCAGGATAATTAAGAGTCAAGTGCACAATGAAATTAAAATAAATGAATTCATACAATAACTGAATTCATTATAATTCACCTGTCAGAATTAATCTGCAAATACCTAGTAAACTACTCTTTTAAAATAGTTCAGCAAACAAGTAAAATAACTGCAAAAAGTACTCTGAAGTTCAGATATTTCCATATATATATAAATATATACACACATAAAAACTCTCCTTCACCAAGTACAGAAATACAGCACCATTTCCTATCAAGTTAAGCAGCAATACAAGGCACAGATCTGAACTACCACAAGTAATTAGCACACTAAAAACAGGGGCAATGCAGACCAGCAACCTTTGGAAATGTGTTTTGGCAAGAAGAAAAAAAGGAAAGTTTAAACAGAATAGGAGAAAAAAATCTACAAAAATCTACAGTCAACAATAAGCAGTAGAATACTTCAGAATTTCATAGTGGTTTTTTGTTGTTTTGGTTGTGGTTTTTTTGTAAATATACAGAAAAAATGAACAATGGACGCACAGTGATCCAAGTTACTTTATCCTACCAGGTCTGTATGGTTTTCGTTTCCTTTTTTTAATCCCATCAGCTCCTTCAGCCACTTTGGTATCATCGTCCACAGCCTCCCGTTCTGGGCTGGAATCTGATTTTCCATCACAATCCATAAGGTCACCTTCTGCAGAAAAGAGGCAATGGTAACTTAAACTGGAAAAGGGAAAGAAAATGATTTTTTTCCAAAATTTCCATGTCTGACTGTTCTATAAGAAATTGGCTGAGAATGACAGATTTTTCAAAAGGGTGACAGATAATCATAATCCCTGGACATTTCTGGGAAACGCATCCTATCTATATACACACATTTCCTATGAGATGATGTTTAGACTAAACCAGCAAGTAAATGCTACAATTAGTATATGTAAATGAGAGAAAGTTTTTGGTACCTCCTTCAGAAACTTGTGCTAAGTGTCTGAGCAATCTCCAGCTATTCCATCAAGGAATATGAATCCATTTACCAAAATAAACTTCCTTTTCTTCCCTGTCCTCCTCAGTTTTGACAGGGGTTTTTTTTTTGTTTTATTGAGAAGATCCTTAAAAACTGCAGCCTGCCCTTGGAAGGTGAAGTGTAATGACTTTTAGTGTGGTGGGTTCATGACTTGAAGCTGTGTGACTGACTGAAAGCAGACTGATCTGGGAAGAGGAATTTGATTTATGAAATACAAAATGCAGCCCAAAGGAATCACTCAGCCTTGACGATGAAGACTATAATTCAATGTTAGAGTTTATATTCTGTGGGAAAGCAGGGTAGAAACAGATGTGAAGTATGCTGACATCAGAAAGCCTTTGGTGTTGAAGAGAGAGGGAACTAATTCTTCCTGATACCCCCAAAAAGACCTTGCATCTTCATTTTATCACAAACTTTCTGAAATGTTAAATATACTCTCACCTCTGAAAAGATACTGGAATTCTCACATTCTGCTTTGGATATAGGTGTATAATTCTAGATGGAGTAAAACCCCATGCAGTTGTAAGAGGGAGAAATGTTGTTATAACAGAGCTGGACTCTTTCACACCACTTTTGCCATGGTAGAACTGAAACCCTCACTCTTCCACAGGCCAGGTGATGGCCCAGACCTTCCCACTGATAAAGACCTCACTGAGTTCTACCAACAAGGCCAGTGGATGGCAAAGGCCACCAAGCTGAAGCTCCCAAAGCAAGCTCAACTTTCAAGTAGACTTAAAATGTAGAAGGCCCAATGAAAGCTGAACATGATGCAAGCCTACAGATGAGATGGTAACAAAATTCCGCGAGCTCACCGTTCTCACATAAAGCCTCTTTTTTCCACCTGGAACATCAAGAGTCAAAATAAGTTTTTTTCCCTTTTCCCCAGGGATTACTACACTGTATCACTCCAATCAAAGTCACAGCACAGCTGTATTCATCCTGATGCTCATACAAAAATTCCAGATGTTCAGAGACAGACACTGACCCCCTCTGCAGAGCAGAGCCCAACACACCCAGAGCTTCAAGGAAATCCAGCCCACCTCCCATGCACTCCCTGTGCTGTTACCACCACACACAGGAATGTGCTTTAACTCTCAAAAAGAGAACAGGAGGTGATCAGAACTGAAACTGAAGTTGTGGATGCTCTGGCTCTCCCTTTCATACCCTGCTATCACATCTGTGTATCCCGTTATCTACCTGGAAAGTCCTACCACCTATAAAAGCCAACAAGCAGATGATGAAGTCAGAAAAAGTCATATAGAAAACAGGCACACCTTTTTAAAAGTAAAGATTGTTAACCACTGAAGGAGAACAAGGGAAGTGACCAGCTGCCTCCAAATTCAAAAGCATTTTTTGCTTTCAAAAACCTAGTTGATGGAGAATATGAAAATATGAGATGGAATTTCAGAGTCCATGTAATGCTAGGATAATGTACCAAATCCTATGAATACTCAAAGGAATGAAACAAAAACAAACTGTTTAAAAGGCTATAAAGAAATAAAAGGGAGCTATTTTTATAGAAGAATAGTCCTAGTCAACAACAGAGGGTCAGAATGTGGTCATCAAACAACAGGAACAATACTTCTATCAACAAGTTAACACTGAAACTTCACTGATGGCTGAGCTACCTAGTTATCTCAAGTACACTCTGCAGCTAAAATAAGCTTATGACATTTAATCTGATTAACAAGGCAGTGTTGCATGAACAGAACTGTGGGGTGCCAGTGGGCCTCAGTTCCTCTCCAAAGAGACACCTCCATGACCAATGCAGTGACTTTCTCACCTGCCACTGGAAGGAGCCTTGCCCCAGACCATGGATTCGAGTGTTAGCCAAAATCACTGACTCTAAGGTCAGCTCACCATAATTCTTACAGGAAAGAGAAACACCTCAGCAAAGAACTGCTCCACTCTCCCACCTGATTTTAATACCAGCTTCTCAGTGATACAGATGTTGCTTTGCTGAGCCAACACTTTCAAGCAGTTTGCACTGAATTTGAGTACACTTGTACTCAGTGAGTGCACAGTGTTTCCCACAGGTAACCCAAAGATTAACCAAAACAATCTTCCCCTATTTCCAGTGCTGGCAGCCCTAAAAAAGGGAGTTTCCTACAGGATGGATGACCCATAAACAGAACAACAAGGAAAATCCCTGAAATGGACAACAACAAGCCATGACTAGTGTTCAAGAAATTTCCATGAAACATTCTGTACAGAACACAGGAGTATCAGTGTAATAAAAACTCCCAGGGGTGCTTGCAATACACACAGGTACTGCAACACTCCAAGCTACAAGACATGCCAAAAGTAGACTGCTACCTCTACTGTCATCCATCTCCCCATCTCTTGAGTGCTCTGACTGGGCATCTGGGGGTGTCTGAAGCACAGCCACACTGTTCTGATTTATAATCTTCAGTTTAAGCTTTGGTTTCGTCCGTTTTCTTCTGGGCACTGTAACAGTGAGGCTCTGTAACTGAGACATGCCGGATTCTGTCAAGCACACTCCATCCTGGGTGTATGTCTTCGGTGGGTCTATAAAAGTTGAACGAATCATAACAGCAATATAAAACTCTTTTAATTTACAAGTCTTAGATTTTTTTTTTTTATTTTTTTAGGAATAGCACTTACAAGAGTTAATAATCCACATGTATGGAGCTGACCCGTGAGTGAAGAAATTGGTATAAATAAACCAGAGATATCTGACACTGTCTTACATATTACAATTACAGCTTTATGATCTAGAGCCTGATGTCAAATCCAGCAATAATTCATTACATTGCTATGAAACAACTTATACCAAGGACTCATTAGAAAGAACAATTCAATTATGGAAACTGGTGCCTTGCAGGGTACTTCTGTATTACTGGCACCCACAGAAAACTGTGCAAGTCATACTTTGTGTCCCTGTTGCTAATCAGCCAAGGTCCCCATCCAGCCCTCAGCACTTTACCTTCATCTTATTAATAACCTGAAACCTCCAAGAACTCCTGGTAACTCAGAGAACTTATCAGCCCTATTTTATAGGCAGAAAAAAACCCAAGCTGTGTCAAGTGAGCTGCTCAAGATCAAATAGGAAATTGTGGGTAGAACCCAAGTCTCCCAAGACCTGCAAGACTGCTTCCTCCTCAAGCTGTTAAATGACAATTGAGCCCACTGATAAGCTCGGATATTCCTTAATTCACCATGCAAAGAGGTCCTGCCACCTGTGCTGGAGCCCTGCAAGTGGAAGCTCAGGAACTTTCAGCCAAATAACGAAGAGGCTGCAATGATGCTTCAGCTCTCTGGAGTCAATTTGATAACCCAGCTTTTGAAAACATACAAATATAATAACATTTGTTCCATTTAACCAGAAACATTTCCTTGTGTAACATCTGACAACACAGCTGGTTCTGAACAAATTCATCCCACTTGACTGCCCTCCTACACCCAGCTTGAAAGGTGTGTGTTTCAAAAACATCTCACACTCTTTTTCAGATTGAATATCTGAGGGGAGAACCTTCTCCCAGGTGTCAAATAGAAAAAAAAATTCTGATGTGATGGAAGCTGTCCTAACATGATGGAAGCTGCTGGGTGCTATCATTATAAAAACTGACTTGTGAGTAGGCTTGTCAGGATTGTAAACTCCTAGCACAAACCAGACAAATACAGAAAAGCTGCATTCTCCTAACAGCTCCAGCCTGTAAACATTCTGTGTACATGCCTGACTCAGCCACACTGTGTTATTACCACTGATATTAAGGCAAGCAACTAAGACTGCAGGATCAAAGCGTAATTTAAAGTAATTGTTATAGTGCAGGTATGGCAGGCAAGAGAGGAGAAAGAAGAGAGAATGAGGAAAAAAAATGGAAAGCATGCTATGGTAACTGAAGGATAGTTAATGCTGTGTGTTACAAAACCATGGGAAAAAATAATTTTTGTCTCATGTAAAAATATACCCTTAAATATGCTAAATGATCAGATATTAAGCATTTCCATTCTTTACCTAGTTCTTTTGATTTTGAAATTATCTGAGCTCCAACTGATGAATCACAACAGTCCAAAGAAGGCACTGAAAAATATAAGGAAAATAATTTCAACTTTTAAAAATGGTGACTTGACTTAAATTGAAACTATCGATTTTCCTTCAAACAGTTCCATTACACTCCCTAATTTACACTGTTGGCAATTATTTACTTGCACCTTTAAAATAAAGTGCTTTTCAGTGTCACAGATGTGACTACAAAAGAAGCCTGATACAACCTGAAGTTCTCCAACTTCCTAAAGCCAATAAAGGCATTGGAATGGCACTGAACTCAATGGGAAATGATCTTTCTGGACCAAGGGCCAATGAATACACTGCATCTTTTGGGCTGGAAAGCAACCTCTACACTAATCATGATGTTCAGGTTTCATGATTCTATTCTAGGCAATGTTCAGGTTTTGCTGCCCTAAAAATTAAAAATTATTTTTAATAATTTTTATGCCAATATCATTAAAAATTGTGAAGTGGGTATTGATCAGTATTTCCCCAAGGAGGGGCCAGCACACTCCAAGAGCTTTGCACACAAGATTCTCACTGTGTCTGTGCTGTCAGGCCTCTCACACAGCACTTGGAGAAGGCTGATGTATCTGAGACTAGATAACATGGGACTTGTTGAAGTTAGATAGGGAAACTCTTATTCCAGATAAGAGTGTTGCTAAATGGAACAGCAGAAACTCAAAAACTACACCTTGTGTGCACAGGGCAGCAGTGGAACAGTGTGACTGAAAAAACCATCATCAAAATGTCCTGCAACACCAGGTTACTTCTGCAGTGGGCAGAAATCCTCTTCCCTTTTGCCTTAACTACAAAACTGCAATCATGCTTCACTCACCTATGATGTGTAGACTAAACTTTTAATATTAGTAGTGACTTCACAGAGATTATGTAGACAGAGCAGTAAGTGAAAATTAGGAGCTTCTATCTCGCAAACACCAAACTAGAATCAGAAAACCTGTTAGTCTGGCACAGTTAGCACGACCACAGAGGCAAGTTTACCCATCCTTTTTTTTTCCCTTTTGCCTAGAAATCTTATTAATGCTGAGTTTAGGACTCAAGATAACATCTGGAGTATTTCCTTTGTGCCTGCCACACAAGATGAGACCTCTGAGGCAGAGAACACATGGGGGGTTCTGTGTGTCACATCACCCATGGCACATGTGCTGCTGCTCCCACCTCACACACACCATGGGAGCCAGGGCAAGACCAGGAAAAGCACAAAAGCTTCCAAGTAACACTTAAAATGAGCATGAAACATACAGCATGCCTTCTAGCAGATCAATAAATGTAAGGAAAGTCCAAGTCTGCCTTCAGAAACTACAGTGCTTTGATACTTTTATATAATGTGCAACTAATGCACAGGGCACAACCTAGAGAAAACCAGTGCTTCATGCAATTAGTAAATGAAAGGAGCCTATGAGAACTACTGAAAAACTGAACAGTGAAGAGAAAAAACAAGGAAGAAAAGAAATTGAAAATGCCACTTGGAAAGAGACATAGAGCCAAAAAGAAATAAAAAATAGGGGACAAGCTGCAGAAAGGAAGATGCTCAAAACACTGAACTGAAACAACAGAAAATAGGCAGATTGGAAGAACTATTCAAAGTGGAATAAGACATCATCTGTTCATTTAATTTGTTATAATTTGCAAGATGGTTTTAAGACTGAAGTAGCAATTACTGAATTGGAATCTAAAAGTAAACAAGAAATTCAGAAAGACAGTTGTGAACAGGAATTTGAAATCCTTCATTTAAAGTCAAACAACAAAGAGATCTTCTCATCCAGGTCAGACTGAACAATTTTAGCTCTGGAGACTGAATTGAGTTGAAATGCTCAAATAAACAAGCTGATAGTGACAGAGGTGAGGCCTTCAGAGACCCATTCACAAAAACTGCATGAACAAACAGTGTTTGAAGACAGTATCAAACAGACTTTCAGAAAAGGATCTAATTAGAGTGCAGATTAAGGATTACAATCAATAAAATGGATAGCAGAAAAGCATAGTACTGTTAGAAAAAGCCTATCCAAAGGGAAAAAAAATAAAAATGGCAAAAATAGTGCTTTCTGAGGCATTCAGCTGAATTTTAACCAAAATCGCTAAGCTTATCTGCAAAAGGGTTTAACCATGCTGAATGTTGTACAGCATTTAGTAGCCTCAGCTGAAAACAAGTAATTGCACAAAATACAAAATACAAAGAAAGTGGAGTTCATTTTTAAGGCTGCAACAGAAAAGAACAATTCTATGAAAAAATGAAACCAACATAAGGGACAGAGTGGAATGGTTGATGTAGAAATACAGCACTAGCAGAGCACTCTTTATTGAGTGCCTGCATAACTGTGTCACTGACACAGGCTTTTTTTTTTTGTAAATACAGTAACACAAGAACATTAGAGGTGACACAGTAAATGTGCTAAATTAAAAAAATCGGAAGTTAATTTTTTAACACATAGTTTTATGTTGGATTTGTTTCTTGTATTTGTAAAGTACATAGAATTCAGCTTCAGAATGAAGAAAAATTTAGATTAGTTTAATGAAAATGATACAACAGAGACTGCCAGCCATGAAGTGTCTCACTGGAACCCCTGGACAGGGGTAAGTGATACCAAATCCTCACTGCCTCCATGAGGAGGTTTACTTGAGCCCCAGGAGGAATAACTGCACACAGGCAGCTTCAGAAACTGCAACCAGATCAGTCCTAACTGGTTACAGAAAACCAGAGCTGGTCCCTCTGCATCCTACAGGGGAACAAACACAGCACCAAGCGAGGAGGAGGCTGGAGCCTGGGTGGAGACAGGATGGGAGTACGTGAGGAGGGATGGGATTTGCAGATGGGGCACAGGACATACAAGGGCAAATGACACAAAGGCAGAACTGATGGGTTCAGGTGAAGAACTGCTCGTCCAGGAGTGATGTGGATGGGATACACACACACCCCTCCTGAATGTGCAGGAATTACAGCACAGGGGGAAAGCTGCTGCTACCTAATGCACCCGCCTAGATTCTAGTCATGAGAATTCATAAATTTCTCTACAGGACACAGCTGCAGGACATCTTTTATGAGACAGTACTAAAAGGAACCTGCTAAAACACTGATCAGAGATGGTTATTACACAATAACCTAGTAATGAAGGTTTCTGGTCCATTTGCACTGGACCAAATCCTGCACCATTCTGGCTTTTGATATTTATGTATGTTCAAGAAGAAAAACACTGTTTTTCTGTTTCCTGAAGAAGATGACCTTTTAAGAATGTAAGGTATGATGAGACAGGGAA
Source organism: Prinia subflava (assembly GCF_021018805.1). NCBI lineage: Eukaryota > Metazoa > Chordata > Aves > Passeriformes > Cisticolidae > Prinia > Prinia subflava. The sequence continues at coordinate 147,527,075 of NC_086247.1, read as the reverse complement.
GAGCTCTCACAAATTTAAAAAAGTTTCCACTTTCTGAAGGAAGGAAAATGGAAGTTCCTTATCAATATCTACACATTAGAACAATTTACTCTTCACCAAGGGTACACCTGCTATGTTTTACTTATTAGGTTGAGGGGCTCTTGTTTCTTCTGGAAAGAAAGTGGTTTAAAACCCTGTAATAATACTTGCAACACATCTATGATACATCAAATGGAAAGAGCAAGAACCATCCCAGTAAGAATCCCACAATATAATATGTATTTACAACTTTCTACTGCTTACTAACATTTATTTCTCTAAGTTTATCAGATGCTAATTCTTCTGACTTTGAAACAAAAACTTACAGCAATTTTTCAGAGGAGTTTTAGAAGAATTCATGGAAGACCAAAACACTTCATATAAAAGTACATGCAGGTATTTCTATAAACATGCATCAAAGGACATATTCAGACATGCAACTGTGCAAATGTACATGTGTTAGAGAGGTTTTAATACTGAGTCAAAACACGAAAGAATAAGCAGAAAAACTTGTCTTACAAAAAAGGTGAAGAAAACCTGCAAAGAAAACCTGGGAGCTCCCAAGGGACTGGTTCCTTTTCCTTGGAAGCCAAACCTAAGCAACACAACTTCATAGAGGTGTGCAGGAAGGGCTAACTCAGGGGTCAGCTTCTGCCTGGAAGTGAAACACCTCTTGTGAAGCTGCTCCATCTCACATATCACTTTAATTATCTCTAAAAGGTAGCTCTGCCAGCTCCAAAGAGAAAGGAAGAAGTATTTCTTACTTGGATCTTTTTGCCTTAAGTACTCAAAGCTTATTATAAAAATAAACAAAAGTCTGTGTTTTATCTGCAAGTTTCTGGCTTTTTCCACTTTACAAAACCTCTTTCCTTGTGAATTTTTGAAAGCAGATCTTTACAATGAAGTGACTTGCAGAAATACAGAAGCATTAGGCATTCTTCTATTAGTGATAAAAATGGGTTACTTGGAAGTGTTGCAGCAGGGAGTCTATAAACCTCCAAGGTCAGGTCAGTAAGTTACAATTACTGCTGTGATGAGGACATGCCAGTGTTAAGGGACATGAGATGCTCTATTGAATTTTCCTTGGCAGACCTTCCTTCCAAGCCTATGCCTCACAACTTCTTCGATTCAGGAAAACCAATCTTACTGACAACTTCTCCATGGATACAAATTTTTCTTGAAATATTTGCTTAGTTCTTTGTACCCTCCTCCTAATATTCTCATGTGATACCCCAATGAAGGGGTAATATGAACACTTGCACGTGCTTATGCTAAAAATGGGAGTAGGTGTCAATGTAAAGGAGCCGACTGAAGCAGCAACTTCCCTGAGCTGACACGCAGGGAAAACAGACCTGGGCTATCACCCCTGAGCAAGACTAAAATATAAATCATAAAATAAATGTCACAGGCCAACCTAACTGCTGACAGGCCACTCACAGGAACATGAACCAGCACCATCCCATGGAACCAGGTGATGTAAATGTGCTTAAAAAGCAGTAACCTTGGCTCCTGAAGTGCCACTGTAACAGAACTGTGATACAGACCAACAAGGCTGTGGGTATCCTTACCCAGAGAAATGCTAAATTCATCAGAAGTAATGACACATTTTAATTAATAAGGAAGTGATAACTCCCAAACAAAGAAGTATGGCCAATTCTTTTTGAGATTGCAGCTAGGGAGAGAAGCATTGGTCTTGAATACTGGGAGAGCTGAGGAAAAGGCATTAAGAAAACATGAGGGAGGAGGGGAAAAATGCTTACACAGACTGTTGTTAGAGCTACTGCTGCCTCACACAGCCTCAAAGCATCAAAATACACAAACTTTTTCTGCTTAGAAGTAATTTTCAGATTCTTCTGTAGATGTAACTTTAGAGAACTGGGCTTTCTTCTTTCCACAAAGTGATATATGCCTTTGACCCCTTCACCACCAAATGCTCTTAGCAGTTTATCCCTATCTTCAACACCTCAACCCAGAATTTCCACCAGGTTTCCTCTGGCCTAAATCACTTGAGAGTGCAAAAAAGAGCCTAGGACACTTCCACAAGAGCCCTTAACACAAACACGAAGAAAATCTTACTTCTGCCATGAGCCAAACCTCCATCAGAGCACAGAACACATTCCCAAACCTATTTATTGCAGTGTGCAATCCTGCCATTGGTTTCGATCGTCTTCTTACCGTTCGTTGGTGGAATGTATGGCCTACAAATGGTACAGTCAAAACCCATATCAGCTATGTTTTCCACTTCCTCCTCTGTGTTTAAGTTCTGACAGATTGCATGCATCCATCTAGAAATTAAGTGGGGGAAAAAATACAATTTAAAGGAAATAGGTGGTGTTTTAGGAGACCCAAGTATCAGTCTACGGTCCAAGTAAATGGGAAATGGTTGTTCAGTTTGAATTCTTTTAGGGAGAAACCACAGAATCAGGTTTTCCATATACAGCATCCCCTACAGTGGTGTGTGTTACATCCTGTATATGGAGCAGTAGATCAAGTATTTCCCTCCACAGGAAGGAACTCTATATAGAACAATCTCCCAAGTATGTTTTTGTATGATAATTTTCTCCCTATATTGCAATAATTTTAATTACTTTATACAATGTACTCTAGACTCAGCCTCACAACAATAGTCTTGTGAGGTAAATTAGTTTATTTTTACAGGGCAGGGGGGAAGAGGCACAGAGTGATTAATTAATTTGCCCAGAATCAGACAGTTAAGTCTGTGGCACAACCAGGAATGAACCATTAAGAGACTTCTGAGACTCAGTAATCCAGTGTTCTTTACCATGTGACCATTTCCTTCATCTCTACACTTTTACATTAGGGGGAAAAAATTAAAATAAGACTTGAGCAGGAAAAATATGAGAAATATTAGAACTCCTTACCGATCACACTGTCTACACTGAATTATAAGCTCCTCATCCCTGTACGTGCGGTAGCAGATTGGGCAGGTAGACAAACTTGCACAGGGAGCACACTGAGTGTAATTATTTTGCCATTCACATCTTAAACCTGGAGAAGTTGCTCCACAGTGTCTGCACCAAACACACCTGCAGAACAGACAAAAAGATCTGTTACTGTCAGTTCACAGGAAAATCATTTTGTGGCTTTAAATCTCTTCCACTTAGAATGAGGTGAGTAATTAAGTTTTAACTTAACAACATGTTTAACCACAAATATTTGACAACATTTTTTGTACTTTTTGAAGGGAGTTTCTAATTAATAATTCCCCTGAAACTGCAAAAGCAGGCAGATGGGTTCTTGTAACAGCTCAACAGGTCAAAGGCGTTCCTGCTTCCAGTTGCCATTCACTTTGAGATCCAGAGACTCAACCATGTGAGAGGTCTGGTCTGTTTGTGTTTCACCCAAGTAAAACAAATGGTTTTCACAGGGTTTTATTTTGAAAACACTTAGGTGAAGCACCCACTAATTTTTCCAAATGAACACTGGAATAATTACAATGAATGTAAATTGATTTTTTTTTTTTTGCTATGAGTTTCAAAAGAGGAATTTTGTCTATCTCTGTGTGATTTTTTGGTATGAAGAAGCAGTTCTAAGAGGAGATAAGAGTTTCCTTTATAGAGTGATAATTGAATGAAACAACTCAGAAGCATTGTGTTGGCTCTGTTTAATACACCTGACTTAGACACGATTGAAACCTCGTTACAATTCAATGACATTACAAACACCAAGTGACAGGGAGAAGCAGAAGAGAACAGCAGGCAGCATCTCTGAGCCCAGACACACCATTTGCACTTCCAGCCTCCCTTGGGCACGGTCTGCAGGGGCGGGTCCAGGCAGTAGGTGTGGTAGCTGATGTCGCAGTCGTCGCACAGGAGGAGCCTCCCTGGATCTGTGGCTTTCCCACAGGCTTCACACACCGTGCACTCCAGGCACCTCCAACCTTTGCTAAGTACCACTTTAGTAATCTGAAAAAATGCAAGGGGAGAATTAGCTGAAAATGGCTCAGTGAAGTGTGATCAATAAATTAAGGTCTGGCTTGTGGAGCTCAGGATGCTCTTCTGGGCACACCACCCACATTTCAAGGAGCTCTTTATCAAACACACCTTCTGATGATTCCATGAACAGGAATGGATTAAACAGAAAGAAACTGTCCTCCTTTCTACTCTTTATAAAAACAGCTCCAGTGTTTCCCTTTTTAAGTCACCTGGGACTTCACCTGACTGCCAGGACTTTTCAAATATCATGGAAAGTGGTATGGCAGCTGCATCAGCCAATTCCCTCAGGACTCTGGCAAGCATCTTGTCAGGTCCCAGAGACTTGTGCTCATTCTGGTTCCTCAAGAGCTCACAAACCTGATCCTCTCTCGTCATGATGTGATCACAGTGCTGGAGTTTTACTCATCTGAAGCAAACAGCTAACTTACTGCAATTAATATATAATGCAAGAGCAGTACACAAACAAAAAGTCAAATTATAACTGCATGAAATACGCATATGGCATTTTGTAAAGTACGTGCAAAACAAAGTTTTTGACATGTTGAAAAAAAAATCCCACTTTTACACATATACTTACATCACAACCAATGAAAAGTGTACAGTGTATATACTGCAGTAAATAGCTTATTTTGTGCTTGCTAGGTCATTTCACAGCATTCAAATTTAATTTTCACACATTCTCTCCTAGACTAATGAATGTAAAATGTATTAATTAACCACTCCAACTGCTGTCAATTCTGACAGCCAACAGGCAAATTGAATCAACTAAACCTTATGCCCCAAGTAAATGAAGATGCAGTATAATTTTTTCTTTGTTTTTAATTCTGCTTGTATCTAGGTTTAAAGCTTATATCTCAAACTGTTATTTTAACCAACTGCTGGATAATCAGCGCTATTTATGGTTGTGAAATTACAAAAAGGTTAATTTCTCTTGAGGCTATGCATACTATAAAATGACATTTAATTAAAGTCTTTCACAAGTCGCATACAAATAATGGTCACATTAGCTGATGAATATCTAACAAGTTAATGACTCCCCTAATTACCACAAAACCAAAGGCAGCATAGTGCTATTAAACCACAATATGAAAACAGTGTAAAAAGTGATTTTTGTGTGTAACAATAGCACTCACCTTAATACTGACACAGTATGGGTGGTAACACTGCCCACACTGGGAACAGGCCAGCAGCCGGCCCTCAGCGCCCTGGCCAAAGCTCCCACAAACCACACACATATCCTGCAATGACAAAGAAGAAAACTCTCAATACATGCCAGACACTACAACCTGAAAACATGGAACTGTAAAACTGAACTCCTAACAAGGACATTCATTCACTTTTTTTTTCTAATTAAGAGCAGGGAAACAAAATGAAAAATCGTAACGATTATCCTAACCTGATGGAGAGTGAACTTGTCACTGTTAGAGAAGAGGACAACTGTATTATGCATCGAGTTTTCTTCTTCATCTTTATTAGATGAAATATCCATGGTTGTGACCTATTAAAAAAACACAAAATATCACATCAACAGCAAGCACATCACATTTTTAAGACATGAGACAAACTGAAACATTCTCTAAATAAGGGTTTTGCAAATATTTATTCATACAGTTTAAACTTTCATAAAAAGCTACCTCCATCTGAAATTACTGCATTAATTCACATTTTCTCATCATCAGCATTATAGCTTTACAGACATATTATTTTCCTCTCCTTCTTTCACCTTCACATATTATCCCATTACACTTCCAAATGGAAGGAGAGACATAATCTAAGAAAAAAAATCACTAAGCAGAAATTGTCATACTGTGCCCAGTCTGCTCTGTTCCCTGCATGTAAACACTGAAGTTCTTTTCATCAAAAAGTTAATTGCAGTGACAGACTTCTGAGTATTAATTCAAAGAGCAACTGCAGAAATGTGGTTTGTCCCATATTGCCTAAAATGTGGTTTAGCTAATGCTCCAAGTATGTTAGAGGAAGAAGCAAGTGCTCTGAAGTTACTCTAAAGTTACTAGCTGCAAGCAGTTTAGGAGGATTATCTATCTTTACCATAAAAACCTGCAGTGAACTTGAAACAGCTGTTTGGATCTCAATCCATCAGCTCTTACTATAGACAGTAATTTTTCTTTTACATCAAGTGGTTTTTATTCTGACCTGCCCCTTACTAATCCATGTACATATTCATGTACAACTTCTCAGGAAGAGAAAAAAGAAACATTTCAACTGTGTTCTGATTTTCATGCGAATCTTGCAGTTCAGATTTTGCTGTCCATGAATTTAAACTAACAGGCCCAAGTGTTATCTCTGAATCAGGAATATAAGGGCACACAGTTCCATATAGAAGATCAAAAGCATGATAGAGAAATGTAACTTTGTTTTACCAGCTGTTCCAATTATATATATGTGGATTATTTTAAACACACTGTAAATCCTACACAGATAAGTTTTGTTTAAATAATAATTTAAATATTTTACAAATCCAGACATAACTCTAGGGGCACATGTAAATATCATTACATCAGAAGTATCCTAGAGGAATTCTTCTGATACACAGTTACTGAAACTCAGCATTTACTTAGAAACAGCTAAAAAGGGAATATACTCTTTATGTGTTTTGATTACCAAGTATTTGACAGCAGTGCAGCTGTAACTAACCAGTTAACTCCAAAGCACCTGAAACACCTTGATACCTCCAGGGACAACATTTCCCTTACCTACTTCTCCACAGGTTTCAGGAAGTTCTTGTAACTGGACATTCCAAAGGGCAGAATTTGAAGGAATTTGGTGTTTGCTGAACCCCAGCACTGACCCACCATGGGTTAACCTGTAGCCACCTTTCTACCCTTTCCCAACACACACCAAGATACTTCTAAATCTGTGTGCTGTCCACTGATCCCATGCTGAGTAAGAATTATTTTGTGCAGATTGACTGAAAATATTCGCATTTATCTGGCAAAAGGCTGATCCTCTTGGTGTTGCTAACTTCATCTACTCTATCCCAAGGCAGCCACATCTCTGGAACTCTGGAGCTGCCATCTATGTGATGACTCAAAGGATCAAATTTCAGTAGGAAATTGTGGAGAGTGATGTCCATTTTGTATTTATAGCAAGTTACCTAAATCACTCTCCTCTGTTCAACAACGAAAACTTTTAGAAGTTTGATCTATAAATCCCAGCTTCTCCTGAAGTACAGATTTGTGCTTTGTAACACCAAAATAATGATGTGAATGCCTCCAATTCATTAAGGTGCTGTGACTAGCCTAAGTGGAATTCATCCTGCATGTTTAAAATCTTAAAATTTTATGAAATCTTGACCATCCAATGCTTTAAAAGAGAAAAGTGATAGAGATAATTCTTCCTTTTTCAAATCATGAACACCAGAGTATTCCAAGACATTATTACACAGGCAGCAGAAAGTGTGACAAACTCAAACAGATTACATGTAAGAACACAAAAACACAGCTCTAAGAAGAGTCTCAGGAATTACTTCACAAAGACATAAAAATGACAAAGTTCCTCTCTGAACACAAGGAACAGGATGTGTCTCAAAATATGCAGGGCTAGTTGGTAATCAAAGTTTAAAAGTAACATTCAAATTAAACAAGTCCACAGTGGGGAAAAAAAAAAGAATTGTTTTACAGTCCAGGTTTCCAAGTTTTTCAAAATCCCTCTTCTTATGAGGAGCAGACTAGGACTGTGTAGGACTTTTGAGTTTTAAAAACATTTCAAGTATTAAGTAGCTTAACTATCAACTGCAGTGAGCAATCACTTGCATACAATCACTTCAGTGCTTCTGAAGAACAGGAGACAGCAAATGTAATAATTTTCTCAAGGGCTTCTGGACAGAAGCTGTGTACAGAATAGTAGACATCTGATCACAACAAAGAACTGAGAGTCACTGATATATTAATTCATTAAAGAGTCAAGGAAGCTTTAGTTATGGTAAATCATCATCTGTAAGGGCTCTCTGAAGGAGTCAGCAATTCTGGGGACAGGGAAATCTGATTGATGCAACTTAATTCACTACCAAACTCTTTTGGCAAAGCCCTTCACCAAAGCCACTTAAACTGAAGAGGAATGGTCCCTACACTGATACAAGGCACAAAATAAAGAGGGGAATAAATTATCAATTTTGTATGTGGGACAAGAGCACTAGTGAAAATCTGACAGGGCCTGCCTGCTAACAGGTGGTGGTGCTCAATGCACTCGTGTGCAATCTGAAAAATCAAGTGAGAAGCAAGGTGACAAAGCTTGTCAACAGGATTGGGATATTCAGAGCAATAAAATCCAAAAGACAAGTGTGAAGAACTGCACAAGAATGTCATAAAGCTGAGTGCTGGGCTATAAAATGGCAGATGACAGTCACAAAGTAAGGAAATCAACATGACAAAAGAGCTGATATTGATGATCAGAAATACGGAGTAGCTTCCATACAAGGAACAACTCAAAATACTGGCACTCTTCATACTTGCAAGTCAAGAGTGGAAGGAAAGGAGGAGAAATGATGGAGGTCTATAGAAACTGAGTGGCATGGATGGAGGAAGTGAACAGAAAACAGCTTTCCACACTGTCTCTTCTCTAAGAACTCTGAGGGGCAGGTAGCTAATCCAGGAGGCAGCCACTTAAAACAAGCTGAGGAGCTGCAGAACTGAAAAAGGTTAACATGGTTTTCCTAAAGTTTTTTTTTCAGTGAATGGGCAGATTTATGAAAAAAAGCTCCAACACAGGCTGCCCAAAACAAAGATACCACCTCTTGTTCAGCAAGTCCTCAAGCCACAAACTGTTGAAATGTCTCCTTTTCTGTTCTACACTCCTGCACCACTCAGTCTGGAAGAACCTTTGCTCTGGTCTCCTATGGCTGCTGTTATATTCTCATGCACAAACCCTTCTGGGTTGTTCCAGTCAGTGCTGCCTTTACCCAGCATGTTTAGCACTTTAAGACTCCCAACTGTTGTGTCTTCAAATGGCAAGAGCAGCACAGAACTGCCTCAGGCCCCCTGAGCTGTAGTGTTCTAGCTCATCATCACAAGCACTAACAGCCAGGCTCCATCAAACACCCCTGGCTCTGTACAGCTCGCTGCTTTTCTAATACAGTATTTTAATACGAGAATTACAGCTGAATAAAATTGTTACATTAACAGACTGCAGTATGACTCCAAACAAGATGTCCTTACCCCTGGAATGACCACAGCCCCGACTCCACTCTTGAGCTTTGATCTTCCTCTGCCACCTCGTCCCGACAGACCCGCTCCGCGCGGCCTCCGCTTCCCGGGGAATCCCGAGCCTCGGCCCTGGGCAGGGTAAGGGAACAATGTCAATGCAACCTCGAGCTCTTTTATTACACAGCACCCAAACTTGTTCAGTTCATCTAGGGAAAAGTGTAAGTAAAAAAAACACCCTGTGATTTCAGGTGAGTATGAGCACACCAGGGCATGGGCATTAAACCTCTGCATTAATCTGTGTGAAACATCTTTAATTACTTACATGGCATAATATGATCACCTTTATCATCAGTGAGAAAGCAGCCAAAACCAGGAATGTTTTCTACTCAGAAGTAACTGGAAATAAGGATTTCCTCCACCACTTCCCCCCCACCTCAACTGCAAAGTTTCCAAAATATATCTTTTATTCTATGATTCATTTTTCTTTTCTCTTTAAACAGTCAGTCCAGACAGTCATAGGACTTCTCCACAGGGTCTGGACCCTTGATTACTGGTAATCATAGAGGCTTTTTTTACACTATGAATAATCAAGTGAAACCTGGAATCTATTAGGATTGAGTCCTGCTCGCAATGCAAAGTGGGAGCTGGCTCCATGAAACTCTCCTAATTCAGCATATACATAGAGAGTTTTTCATATTAATTCTATCAATTACACTCAGATCAACATTCCCGATAATGTGAAGTTTTTCTTCCACAATCTCCTCTTATTTACAGACAGCTTCTTTTCTCTCTTCCTAATTTAAGATGCAGAGTTTTGCTTTGGAGTACTGTGTGTTCAACTGCAATTATCTTTGGGAGAGCAAAAATGTTTTTACTAATAATTGCCTGTTATTCATACAGTGACTTAAGTTTGAAATTTTCTGTGGGTTTTTTTTTTTGGTGGGTTGTTTTCTTTTTAAATTTCAGAATGAACTAAGCACAAGAGGATTCCTAATCCTCCCTAATCAGTTCCAGAGAGAAAAAGAACATATTCTCATCCCCAAATTCTGGCTGATATATCAGACATCTTTACAATGTGTCTCAGAGCCTCTAATCTTTGTAACTGATAATTATTTCATGTACTCAAATAAGCACCTTTCCTGCTACAAAATAAGCACTGAGATTATTTACTGCATTTCACATTTGTCAATAATCTCAGCTCCTAATACAGCCAAAGTATGGAGTACAGAGTATGGGGTATCCAAATGTTTGCTGCAAAATACTTTTAACACCATGGCAAAACATTTGCTCCATAAAACAATGATAGAAGCAACAAAGCTCCTTGGGGACTGTGTCACCAACAGGTAGAAAGGATCTTTACTGATGGAGGCAGGAGTTTCTTGGATGGAAAGAAGCACTGTGGCCTCAATATTCCCTGAAATATTTCTCAAATATTCCAACTCCTGCTTTAAAGAAGATATAGAACTTTATGGTCATAATTAAAGGGAGAACTGAAGGATCCCAATGTTAAAATTTTATTAACATCCATCTAATAAAGGCAAGAGAAATTAAATTGACTCACACACCAAGTTAATGTAACACAATGATATCTGAGGAGTGAAAGGAAGGATGCTGCTGGAGGCTGAGGTGAAACAAAAATGTCCTTAGATATCTATGGAGCTAATACATATGCACACACAGGACATACAATCATCAATTTTTTAACATGGAAACTCTTCTGATAAGTTTCTTATCTTCTGTTTCAGAACAGGTGTCAGTATTGTTATTTTCACACAACTAGTAATAGGAATAAGCACATACTTGTATCAATGTTAATGCTGAATATTAAGCTGAAAATTAATGCTTAAAGCAGCAAAAGCTAAGCTGATGTCAAATTAAAATAAAATTAGCATGAGAGTTAAAGTGAGATGAACTTAAATCATTGGGAAGCTACAGCTATTTGCCAGTTTCATAACTTAGCTCTTTTTTGCCTTTACTTAAACCAAATAATTCTACTTTAGTCACTTCAGCTGTTTTTAATGGCAAATGTCACTGTGGATACAACTTCTGGTCCATCTAATCAGGTAGGAAAGTTGTTATTTATTCTCCCATCAGCTAAAAATGATGTCACTTTAAATCCACTCTGCAGGAGTTCTCCACAGCAACAAATTCAAGCCATCCTTCAGACCTAGGCTCCTTTCCATGCCTGGCTTACCTTACTGCCAGTCTTAAGGACATTTTTCTTCTCAGGTAATTTATTTTGACAGCTACGTAAAGCCAACCACAAAAATTGATGTACTTAACACACACAAAATTTGGGTAATACAAAGTGTTCTTTGCCATTTAAAATCAAGGCAATGCCATCATACTGTACACTCTGGAGAGTTCACATCTTTTAACCTGAAAGCTCCAGAGTGCCAATAATTTTTAGAGGCCTTGAACAGTAACAGAATGGAAGATTAATTAAGGTGTGAGATACAGAATTTCATCACTAATTTCTACAGCAGAAAGATAGCAATGGATACATGAAAATAAATTCAAGTTATTTACCACTTTGATGCTCCAAATGGCACTGCCAGGAAGCTGTCTGGATTTAAAAATGTCCCGACCTTCTGAAATGTCTGGGGACCAGGAAGGTGGGCTGACTGTATTATTGGTACTCCAAGCCCCCTAGGATACGGCAGGTGAGAAAATAGATGTATAAAACTTTGCAACAGAAAAAAAAAAAAAAAAAAAAAAGAAAACAAGCAAAAAAAGCAAAAAGCAAGCAACAAAAAATCTGAAAAGCAAAGCACATGCAGGCATAGGCATCTCTACATTAACTTAAGTAGACAATTAGTTCACTGAGTGAGTAGAAAGTAGGAAATTTTTAGGTTCTCATTGAAACACACCCTAAAATCAATATTTACTTCCAACTGATGGTTAACTATAACAAAATGAGTTTTATAAACAAAGCTTAATACAAATCTAAAGCAAGCAATCATAACAGCTATAAATTATATGTCTAAATTTTATTGCATCAGTGAAGAAGACAGTAACATTCCCTTTTATATTGCAAATCACAATTTGAAAGAACTGATGGCCTCAGTTGACTTTTGAAGCTAAACTACCCCCAATCACAGCAACAACTGACTGAGAAGCACAGCAAACAAAAGGAATATGAATAAACCACTGGACAAAAGAAAAGGAAAACAGCCATGGTAATAAACAAAGCAGCTCATTCCTGCGAGTCTGTCACAAATAAACCCTTAAAAATCCTACCACTGTTTTTTTTCACCCCAGTGTTCTCATGTTATCTTGTGGTATCACATTTTAACATGTTACTATGTACATGTAATAATATACATCTGTATGGTGTATTTACACGCTCTTTTAAACTAATTATTATCCCTATTTATGCAGTTCCATCATGGTGAGATATTGTATGACAGTCATTAGAAATAAAGCAAAGAGAGAAGAAAATGCTAAGACAGACAAGGAAAAAAGTGCTGAGGCTCCTCAGAGAAAGGAAAATCTGTGGAAGACTTTTCCCAAGCACAGAAGAAAGACTCGGGAGACAGACATCATAAATAACTTCACTGCCAATTTACACATTAGATTAATAAAGGACAGTACATTTTCCTAATTCTGCATTTGTGAGAGTAAAAACTACTGAATACCAGCATGAGAAGTGGAACTGATGGGAAGTGCAGGTTTACCTTCCCCAAATGCCATTCAGCAGCATAATCCCAGGGCTGCTATGGAATAACCTCATGCATAAAAACAATCCCAACCATTCACAACTGCTCACAAGGGCAAGCCCAAACACATTTACACCTTTGCACACTGGGATGTACAATAATAATGAGCATCAAGAAAAACGAGATGGCTTTGCAAAATGTGTTGGGTTTTTTTTTTTTCTTTTCTGAAATGCAATTTCTCCATCAAGAACATATTGGAAATAGGTTTCCTTAGCATCAACAACTCCTTCATAACATATATTCATCTTGGACTGCAAAGAGGAGTCTTGCTAACAGCTGTACTGACTGAAAATAGGGCTACCCCTTAAATGATCTGGCATAGTAGAGCTAAAAGAGAAAGCCTGTCAGTGACCTAAAAGCCTGATTATGGATAAAAGTCACGTGGCAAGAATATCAACCCCTGGTCCAAGCCACAGTGTGGACACAGTGGTACTCAGCATGAATCTGCTTTCTGGGAGCTCAGCTCTGCCAGCACAGGAGGAGGAATATGGACAGTGTAACACTTCAAACACCAACAACTTCACAATTCTGCCCACATGAGATGGTAACTGCACACACAACCTACAACAGGTTAGTGCCCAGAGCACCTGAGTGCTTGGGATGGCCATCAGTGCCTCCCCTCTGCCAAACCCACTTCAAAAGATCAGCAGCTGCTCAAGGGTTCCAGTCAGTGTCTGCTGGCATAAACCCTCTGGATTGGAAGATTTTGCTATCTCAGTTTTCTCCTTGACTTCATATAGTGGTCATCATGCAGACAACTCAGAAGATGAAGAGGTTCATCAGCCTCTAACAGGGGAACAGTGCTGGGCAGGAACCTCCTGCACCTTCAGACCTAGGGATGGATGGGTCCCTGCTCACACCCAAGGCACAGGGACAGAACATTTGTGAAAGAACAGGGACATCATGTCAGAGATGGGGGGAAAAAGAGAATTTGATACACTGGTAGGCAACTGCATCAGCAGGTCTTAGCACAGGAGATCTGCCTTAACAATTCCAGCCACCGTTTTAATATCAAGTAACAGACAATTTCAGCAGGTAAAATGCAGATTTCCATTGAATTTTAATTAGTCTCTCCATTACTTCTAAAATTCATAGTGCATGGTAGGTAACTGTTCTCATACAGTGGCAACTCAAAGAAAATCTGTATAGCAACACACAGAAAATCTATTTATCAAAGAAACGATCTTTACATTAATCTATAAGGGAGGCAACATGCTGACTGTCAAAATTCAAGATCTTAAATGTGCTGAAAATACTTAATCAACAACTAAAATTACCTACTCTTAGTTTGGAGGTACAAAATGATTCGCGTTTTAAGACGATAACTTTTCTAATGATTAAATATATTGAAAAGATTAAAAAGCTAAAATAACATTAAATCTGAATATGAAATATTCATTCTTGCAAAACAAGATGATTTGTATATGATTCATGAACCATACTGTTAAGAATTAAATTGGAAATTTAATCCAAGTTTTATTGTAGATCAGAAAATTTTGAATTCTTGGTCAGATAAACTTAATTAAAAACACACATTTCCACAATACCAGGAACAAATGAATTACATCAAAGAGATGCTTTAATTATATTTTGGCTTTTAATTAATGCCTATTACCACACAACACTGAAAAGAAAGTTCTATTCAGTTCATTTATATCAGAACCCCAGCAATAATTATCTACTGTGACAGAAACAGGAAGTTCTAATTCTCCATCATATTCTTGAGTCCTCAAAATTGAACAACACAGCTGCAAGTAAATTATAACAAAAGGAAACCCAGTGTCAGCAAGGGTCAGGAGATCTCACTAAATTACCACTGACTGTGTTTAGCTGCTTAACGCTTTATGAATCCTACTGCAACTGCAATTGCACAAAGCTGGATTTGCAATTTAATATTTAATGTAATTTTAGGGTTGTGAACAAACTTTAATCACTTGAAAATACAGCTCTCCTCATTAAAAAACCACAAAAAACCAACCAAGCACCAAGCATAAAAACCGTAACAAAAACTGAGTCTTGAAAAAGACTCTTTTTTAAATCTTTTTTCCCAGCATCTACCTTTACAACAACATGCTCAGTGATACCATTTAAGTGAAGACAGCAAAAAGCCATACCATCCAAGACAGCACACATCCAAATCCATCACAGTGCTCTATCTTTTTTGCTCTCATTTAATCTCATTAATTAAGATTAAAAATCTCTTAAAACACCAATAGATATTCAGTGTGTTGAGAAACAGTGATCACCAACACCTTCATGAAGAAAATTATATACCTCTGAACATGGTATTCCTCAAGAAAGACATTCTGGAATAATACTAAAATAGTATTTATGGAATTTGCAAAACCAACAGAAGTTTATTGGTTTTTATTCAAAATTATTCTACAGAATGCTCTCAACTCTTCACCTACCAGTGTTTCAGTGCCAAAATTTGTAATGCCTTCCATTTACTGACTTAATCTTATGCTTTCCAGTACACAGTGCCATAGCAAAAATAACTATTTCAAATCTGTTCAGTTCAGATATACAGAATAAACACAACACCATTTAACATAGATCTCCACAGAAATAGTCCTTTTCCTTGAGAAGATTCATTTCAAACTGGATCTGTGTCAGACTAGTCATTAATAAACTTACATAAAAATTTCTACTAAGACTACTGATTCAGAAAAGAGAAATTTGGAAATTATTAAAGAGCGGTCGTGGCCCTGACATAAATTTGCAGTTTACAGGCAAGAGTGGAGCATTTCCATATTCCATGGAGAAGAAACTGGACAGACACTGTAAAAGGACAGGACAGCACTGTAAAAACCTGCCCACGCTAGCAGCTCAGGGTGAGCATCTGTGATCTACGAACATCTAAATTTCACATACATGTAAAAATTCATTTGGCTACACTACGGAGTAGGGAAACAGGAACAGCAGACAGTCCATGGAACAAAACCCAGTGAGTGCTGAGCCTGGCAGGTAGAGGGTCCTCTCACAGGGCAGAATGCAGCTTTCCTGTAGCTGAGGGTATGGATAACATGCTGTCCTAAAAAACACTGTCAGCAGAAGGGCACCTTGCTGACAGGACCTGTGTCCTGGGTTGAGAAATGTAACCAAGAATGTGTATTCTAGTTTCATCTGTTGAAGTCAGTTGGGAGATATTGTTCTTTATCTCTTGTAACTCTAGGGGAGGAAGAGGGCAGATGCCTTCTGTTAATGGGACACCTGATAACAGCAGATAAGGCAGGGCCTCCTTATCTCTTCCTGCACCCATCCTCCTCCGAGGGACATCCCCTGTGAATGGGCCATTGAAGGCTCTCACAGGACTGATAACATCACCTCATCCCATTGGGAGATGCTCCACCCAAGGGAGGAGACAAAGCCTTTCCACCGGGATAAAACCTGCAATCCCAAACTCCAAGGGAGACTGTTCCCACTGGATTCCCAGAGGATGACTGGACCCTTTCTTGAGGATCATCTCTACTCCAACAGAGCCACATCTGTCACTCTGGGAGGACTCACTGCGGGCTGCTTCCAACACCCTGACCAACAGGGTGTCAGGTTTGCATTCTGACTCTGTCAGTGGTCCTTTGTACTATTGCATTTGTCTTATTTTATTTTTATTTTATCTTTCTTGTTGTTTGTTTTCTCTCTATTAAATTGTATTTCTGACTTGGAGTCTCACTGGTTTTGCTTTCAAACCAGCACAAGCTGACACATTCCCCAAAGTGGAATAAGTCTGTAACAGCCAATGCCAATTCATACAGCTCCTACCTGTACCTACACTTTGATTTATACACAGCTCCCCTTTTGGTTAGAAGCTGGATTTTATCCTGTTGCTTCTAGGCAAACTTGGGATGCCTGCAAAAATGCCAGGGGGCAGAGGGATGCTGACATCTGTGACACTGACTGCAGCCCTGGAAGGGGTTCATGACGTCTTTTTAAGCGGAATGTTGTCTTCATTTTTGAGAGGGGTTTTTGTCCTCTCCAAACAGGAGCAGTGTGGTGTTGCAGATACATCATTAGAGCAAACTACTATCTTACACAGGAAATTACTTCAGATTATGCACAACTCTGTATTCAGTGGCAAACCAGAATAATTATTCAAATATACTTTATCAGCAATTGTATTAACAGATTCTGAGCAAAGGCCTGATAGTTCATCCTACTGTCCAGCACAAGACATTAATTTAATGAGAACAAATCCAAACCAGAAACGGTCTTTCCACATGGATTCCCCTGACTCCAGTGAAGTATGTGTCTTATAAAATTGAGGAGAAATATATCCAAGATCCAGATAATTTTTTTCTTATTCTTCTTTATAGGAAGTTCCATAAACCCATTGCAATGGATATATTATTGCATTTTTAAAACAGGAAAAGGACATCCCAACAAAGCAAACTGCATATTAGAAGCTTTCAACCTTCTAGGAGAAAGTGCAGAATATTATTTGTAAAATTATTTGTAAAATTACATTTGCTTATCTTTGGGGTTCACAAAGTGATCAGACTCCATGAAGGAACTTTTTTAAACCCAAGCAGTCCTGGACAAGGAACAAGTTCAGCAATGGAAATTCCTTCACACAACAGAGGAAAGCAGGGGTGAACCCAAGGTTAACTTCACCAGGCACAGGAGTCACAATCTCTTTAACCAATAAAACCCACCCAATTCTGCCCTCCCCTTCATGACAGGCAGCCAAGAACTCCTGCAGCTGCCAGGTAACATTTGTGTGGCATAACCTCACACCTGACACAAAGTCACGCAAAAGCAGCATCTAGCAAAAAATAAATAGCAAGGAAGCAGACCCCAAATCCATAAAATTAACCAGTTTTTGAGAAGACAATTGCTCTTCAGTGCCATCCAGAGAAGAATCACACATGACCTGGTTTATTCCAAACAGCTACACCTATAACTTTATAGAAGCATCTTCTCCTCTAGTATTGTTTTCCCCATTTTTTACTTGCTTTTAGATCAATGTGATCACCTCCAGGTGAACAAGAACTGAAACACTGTGCTAGGTTAAAATGTTTTAAAATAATCTTATGTCTCTTCTTGATCTGTGGAGTTCCAATGGCATGGAAAATAGGATGGAATGTCAAGGAGCCCTTTTCTCAGCTGCCAGCACCTGCCCTGTTTGATGCTTTCCAAAAGCCAGAACTGAAGAAAGCATCCATTCTGACGTGTCTACAGTACTGACACAAAGAAACAACACTCAACACTGGGTTTATACCTGCTGAAAACCTGCCTGCTTGCCTTCCAGCCTATCCCACAGAGTCCCCATGTAACAGGAAACCAAACTGTCTGCACGCAATCCTGTGCCATGTGCTCTGGGATGACCCTGCCTGAGCAGGGAGGTGGGACCAGATGGCCCACTGTGATCCCTTCCAACCTGACCCATTCTGTGATTTTACTTCTGCTCCTGTCCACAACTCTCCACTTGGAAAAAGTACACAATTCTTTCAAAAAAGGAATGTTTTCAGCAGAAAGAAAAATTTTAAACCCCCACAAAATAAATCTAAACCTATTTCTGTCTGCAATCCAAAGTGATTTAAATACATGCCTTCCACATCGTGGATTTGTCCAATTACATCTTGCTCAAAAGGAAAATACCTGCCCGTAACTGGACATTTAAAAATCTCTTTTTTTCATCAGAACATCATTCAACAGCTTGCAGTGCCTCATCAAAATCCCAGAGTAGGAAATTAAGAGTACTGAAGAGAAATGTGTTTAAGGCATTAACATATTTCTGCAAATACGATATATACACCCGAATGTACACTGACCCAGGAAAACCTAACTGCAGCACAACAAACACAGATTCTCTAAACTCAGTGGAAACAGCAGAAAAACTTTCCAGAACACTCTTTCATACCTTAGGAAGCAAAAATTTTGAACCTTTAGGTGACATGTAAAAAATTGAAAGAATCATGCAATATATAAAAAAAAGCTTTGTTAACACCAAGTCCAGAAAATCATTAAATCATCAACCTGGAAATCCCAAAGACTAAAAATAAATTGTGATGAGAAGATGAAACACTAACGTGTCACACTGACACACGTCTTGTATAGAATTTCACCAACAAGAAATGAATACCCCGGACTGATAAAGCTTTTTCTGCAGAACACAACTGAAATAGAGAGAAAGATGCTGCAGAAAGTGACAGACTTGAGAATTCTTTTCACTTATCAAATTTAATCCTAGTCAAACCACAATGATTTGTACAAGACACTTCTTGCATGGTATTTCCTAATGTAACAAACCCACAAAATTATTTACCACACCATTAGAAATGTCGATCAGGAAAATATCTGGCAGAGTAACGGACACAGAGTTGCAGAAGGTTCTTCTCTAAAGCCAGTTTAAGAAGCTTTAACACACTTTGAAAGTACCAGCCAAAAAAATGCATATATGAAAAATATTAAAAGGTAAGTAGCACAGATCATGTCTACCAGCATTTTTAGCATATTGTATGAAAAATACAACAAATTTTCTTCTAGTTTGCTGTAACCACGAGCCAAAAGAACTGAAATTCTTACCACAGAAGCTTTATGATGGCTGACTTTTTCATTATTTACCAGAACATTAATCCCTTGAAGAAATAAACTACACGTTCACTTAGGAGAATAAATGTCTATTTTAAGAAATAGGTGGATCTGATGAGTTATATTGAAATTTAATAAACAGATAATACAACAGAGCATGTGCTCACCTGTCTGGATCTGGGTCTCCCAGGGGAAAACTTGCGCTTGGTGATGGCCGGCTTCCCCATGCCGATTTTTGGAGTGACTGATATGTAGGTGGTGGGGAGAGCGCTCCCAGCAGCTGCAGGCAGCACTGGGGGCTGGCTGTGCTGCACGTCTCGTGCAGAATGCAAGTCTAGAGAAACATCTGGTGAGGAAGACACATTTGTCTTGTTTAGATTAAGTGATGGGGGAAGTGAGGGGCAAGTCTCAGCTGGTGCTTTTAAGGGTTTGTCTCCAACTGGTGAACTATTTGCAACACCTCCATTTGGAGCAGTAGTTTCTACTTTTAGAAGAGCTGGTGCTTCTGACTTCTCACAGGTTTCCTCCTTTTCTACATCTTTCTGCACTTTTATTATTTCCAGTTGTTGTTCTACAGGGACAGAACTATCTCCTTTTCCTTCAGTCTCCAGCATTTCTGGTGTCACAGTCGTGGTCTCAGGCACTGAAGACAGAGACCGAGAGTCTGCTGTGGACACTTCTGGTACCTCCACACCCCCCTGAGGCAGCTGTGTCTCTCCAGCTTGTCTGTCCAACTCCTGCTGTGCTACAGCTTGAACACCTTCCACCACTTCCATCATTTTCTCAGTCTGACTGTCACCAGATGCTGGTGTCTTTTTAGGAGACATTTCCATTTCAGCTGGATTGATTTCTACAGAGACTTCTGCTTCCAGATGTGTGGTCTTTTCTTCTGGTGATATGCCTGTAATTAAGTACAACCATATTAAAAAAGGCCCACTGTGAAAAAGAAAAAAAACTTCTGGTGCACTGTCAACAAGTATACTTGGTACACATCATGCAGGCCAACACATATCACTTTACTTCAGTGAATTTAATATGTAGCTTAAAATATACTTCATAAATATCTTTCTTTGTACCTATTTTTACAGTAGTCTGTATTTTTAGTTCATTATTTTTCTTCCCTGAAAACACAGCAGAGTAAATTACAAGAAAATAGACCCAAGATTAATTTTTAAGGAACTGAACGCATATTTCCAGGTAGGCAGCCTAAAGTAGTTTCTTCTTTTTAATTTCTGTGTATTGAAGATTTATGCTATCATAAATTAATGTATTTTAAGCTACTGTCTCAACACTTCCAAAAAGTTATGAAGAACAGGACAAGTACAAATAAAAAACATTTTCCTCGTAAAACTCTTTCAGACTTTAGGAAATCAACTGAAATGAAAACAGCTGCTGCTGGTTTAATTTAATTTAATAACATATTATGAATTTCTTTCAAAAATATTTATCTAGCCCTCCCTTGAACCAAATCAAGCACCTTTCCTGCATAACTTTCTTCAGAAAGGAGTTCCAGAGTTTTTGTTCCACTCTATCAAGGACCACATTCTTTGCTCTGAATTTGGCTTCTCACACCTTCCCTTGATGGGCCCTGATTCTCTTACAGGCCACTTATTTTCTATTACACTTGGACTCTTCTTAAACTCACGCTGCTACAACTTCCTCAGCCACTAAGTTCACAGCCAGCATTTTATTCTGAATATTTCTTCACAGTTTAAATCATGGCCCTTCTCTACCACAGGCTGTGACACACAACTTAGTGATTACAGCTAATCTGAAAATTGTTTTTTTTTTTTTTTACTTTGTCTTTAAATACAAGTTTCTTGTCTCCCGTTATAGCAACCATCCTCCAGCACCATCTGGGACTGAATGGGAGATCCTGGCAAGTTCTTCACCCTTGATGTTGGTCACTAACACATCTAGTGGATCTGACCCTTCTTTAGCTGCTCCTCCCTGTGCATGTGGTAAGATACAGTTTCTCCCAAAACAGAAACCATCAGCTGCTGCAACCCTGTCTGGAAGATTATCTTTTACTTACAAAGGGGGAAAAAAACCAACCAGAAAATCCTAAACCAAGGATGCCTGTGGAGTTACAAGCATAAAGCACATAACAAAAAGTGTGAGTGACAGTATTTGAATTGCAATAAGTCATTGGGTTTTACAATAAACTTCCAGTGTACAAAGCATTCAACTATTTTTCCAGCTTGGAAAAAGCCAGACTCAACAAAAAAGTCAAACAAAAAACAAAAGTTAAGCAACACAAATATTCTGAAGATTCTCTTTGCCTTCAATAAAACACTTCTTTTATTAAGCAAAAAAGGTAATACTCTTGCTTGAGAGCTCAGAACTGTTAAAATGTGTCTTCTACTCTTTTCTAGGTGCTTTTCCCTCTTGCATTTCTAAAGCAATGCAAACCTTACTGACTGGAAGAAGGCTCTGGCTCTGCAGGGTTCTGAATTGGTATTTTCTCAGTGTAAAACTCTTTCTTACCTTCTGTAACACACCCAGTGGCTGATTCTTGATCAGGGCCATCACCAGTAATGGGTTGTTCCTGAAATGCCATATCCTCTCCACCACTTTCCATTTCCATTTCATTTGTACAAGCTTAAGGAGAAGCAAAGCAGTTATTAAAATTGCTGTGTTTATTCTACTACGTTGGCATCAGCAACTGCTGTCACTGCTTGACCTTTTGGCTCAAGAGAGACTGATATTTAATGATGATAGGATTTAGGACAGGTCAGGTCAGTGAGAAGGTTAAAGAGACTGCAGGGTACTCCTTAAAAATTAGGAACATGTTACTCATTAACACTGAAGCTGTTTTATACCTTTCAGATGGTAAAACATGTCTGTAAAGCAATTACATGTGCCTAAAAGCGAAAATATGCACACAGTCACAGACTTCTGCACAACCAGAGCAACAGAAGAAATAATTTCCTTAAATTCCTAGTCTATAAAATTCAACAGAACTGGCAGCTTGTATACTGTTAAATTTGTATACAAACAAATATATATTTGTACACAATATATTATGGCACAGATAGGAAGTTCCACCTACTATAAGCACTGGGAACACCAATTTTCACCCTACATGTTATCTTAATCTTTGCATGGAAAAGGCACTACTGTGTGTTTTTTTGGCTGACAGGATCATTACAGAGCACAGAAACAGGAAATACTTTTTTTTTCCCCTTGTGTAAAAGCTCTTTCTGTTAAGGAAATTCATTAAAATGCACTAGATGAAGTATGGAAAACAAAGTATACAGCAAGCATTAACTTGAAGAGAACTGATCCTCCATGGATGTTAGCACAAAAAGGTGAAACAAATATAGCTTTCTGCATGAACAAAGTCTTTTCTAAGTTCAAAAAGCCAGCAACTATTAGGTGATACTACTTTTAGCACCCTAAAAGCTGCTCTCAGACTCTGCCAACTTTAAAGTGATATTTTAACTTCGAGGAAATGATCATTTACATTGGCTCCAAATCTGATTTTAAAGTACAGAAGTGCTCTCCTGGGTATAAAACACTGCATGATTGTATTGATGTAATAGTTCCAGATTACTCCTAGAAGCTGAGATGACAGTCCTGTTCTTCCTTGGGGACAAGAGCATGCTTGTCAATGTTTCTGCTAGCTAGAAATCCTAACAGAAGTATTGCTTAAAACTTCAGCCTTCCAGATAAACCTGCCCCTTGCTCAAATGGGGGTTTTGTAGGAGACTGGGAGTTGTGCCAGTGTATGTTTTGTTTTGGACATCCTCAAAGTGCTCTAAGAACACTGCCTGGGAGTCCACAGCCTCTCCTAAGCTTTCAGAAGGGAAATGATGTGCAAGGGCTGACATGGCCACTCTTCCTAACCTGGTGACCACATCCACTGACAGAGTGAACTCATTTACAGATATTTACCTCCTGTCACTGCCCTTCCTCCAGGAACACCTTCTCCATCATGTCTTTACAGCTCACAAAAGGTAATGTACAGGCTAACATCAAAGGTATGACTTGTTTATACAAAACATCAGTTTGAACACAAACAGTAGAGTTTTGTTGTAGTCCAACACTTTGCCTTTCCTGCCAAAATTCACCAGGCTTTCAAAGCCACAGATACTTGTAACAGAAGATCAGTGCTCAAGCACTGCTGCTTAAGCCCAAAAAATGCACATGGCAGTGGCTCTGCAGTTAATCTGTTACATTTTACCTTGCTTCTGAATTTAACCACAGCTGTATTTCTCCAGGGAAATTCAGCCTGGATGAGCGTAGGAGCTGCCCAACAGATCACATGGTGTGAAATACACAAAAGCATTTAGTTACGAGTTTGTAACATGGGTCTTGTGGGTGACCCACTGGGCTCAGATCAGCAGATCCAAGTCCTCCCTGTGCTTCCTTACTTTTCAAAAAATACTTTAAACTTCTCCACAGCTTTCTGCCCTCTGCTTGATTTGTCCACTTAGACAAGAATGTCTCAGAAACAAGAAAGACTGATCATATACTGGCTTGAAAAAGGACCCCTATTAAAAGCTGTCCCTTGAACACAGTCCAGCTCCCACTCTCTGTCCTTCCTGGATAAAGTGAGGAGAACAGGCACTATGAGACTGACCAGCAGCCAAAGAGAAACAGAACTGAAGGTTTCCAAGAACATATACGAAGCACAACTGAGTGAAACAGCCAGGCTGTCAAACAAATACATTTATGAACTGTACCACACCCAAAATAAATGAGTGAAGTTTACAGGCTGAGAGGCTGGAGCTGGAAGGTTGAGAGCCACAATTATGGTGCTCAACAGCCCATGGATGTATCCAGGATCCTGAAGGCACAAAGAGAAGTCACCCATGGATTGCTTGAGCAGCTGCTGTTGGATAAAGGGATGAACCCCACAGAGCAGAATTTGAGTGGATGGTTCACAAAAGCCTTGGTGAGACTGCAGGTATCACATCTGATGTCAGCATTTTGGAACTGTGAAGTTTAGCTTTGATTACCTGTTATACTGTCAGGTTCAGGAATGAGTTCAGAAGTGTTCATTACATCACATGACTGAGTCTGATCCCCTTCTCCTTGTCTACAAAGAGTGCAGATGTAGTCTTTCAACTGAGACTCCAATTCACTACCTGGAGATCTGTCACATTCTATGTGAATCCATCTGGGGAGATTAATTTTTTGCTGTTTCAGTTATGAAAATATAAAGCATCATAGTAAAAATCCATTAAAAAATACCAATGTTTCCCATTCCTATGGGGAAATAAAGGCTTTCAACCAATGCTTGATTATGGAGAATTTTAGAGGAATAAGCATGGTATGTCAGCATGTCAAACAGTGAACAAACTTAAACATGAAGAATTATATTATCCCTAAAGCCAGACTCCACAAGATGTAGAGCATCATCATGATGTTGCACAGTGAGATACAACACCATTGAATACAAAATATAGCTTGTATTCTTAAAATGTTCCAAATAGTGTATTTTTAGTTGTTTTTAATTACTAAAATAGAAAAAGACATAAAAATTAAACAGAAAACAAACTTGAAAAAAACCCCAAACAAACCAGACCGCTGCAAACAATCTTTAAACTTTAGGACAATGACTTTTTTAGCCTGCTTCCTCACAAAATAGGTGAAATGCAAGAGGCAGCAGTAGCTTGCAGCAAGTAACTGCCATACCCTCAGGTAACTGCCAATTAATACTTATTTGCTAAGATTAAAATAAAGCCATCTGCTATTGTTCATTGTATTTAGGGATGAAGGATCAAGGAGCTGCACAAGATCCTGTGGCACTGTGCACCACACACAGTGTACATCCCTCCCAGAAACACATCAGTGTCAAACACCTCACCATAAGCTTTATGCATTTTAGTACAAATTAACAAAAGCTGGATACTTACCTTTTGCACATGTGACAATGCAACATATCTTTCTGGAAGTCTTGGAGGCACAGTTTTTCACAGAAAGGACAAGATAAGTTGTCTTGCTGTTGGTAACAACTGTCACATACCAAACAATTATGGTGCCACTGACAACTTGTTCGTGTGCCACACTCAGCACATACTCTACAGTTCTAGAGATCACAAGAATTTAGTAGTTAATTATGATATGTCACAATGTGATAGAACTGCCATTAACTGACATTTTCCTGTTTTGAATTAAATTTAATAGCTTTTGTCCTTAATAACACAAAGTTATCCAAGATTTGATAGCAGAGCATGAATAACCTGCACAACAGCAAGAAGTTTCCTGACACTACTCTCTGATTTAAAAGGAGAATTTCTTATGAGATCAAACTTCTTTATTGCTACTCTCAGTTATCTTAGGACCACCACAAACTGATGTAACATTACATACATCTCAAATACAGGGAATTCCCACATCATGCTGCAATTACTTACAAGATTACTGATAAAACAACAAATTCATCCTGCCCTCCTCAAATGCAATGGAACCCATGAGCTGCAGAACTGTTTTGGTAAGCAAGGAGGAGCTGAATATAAAGAGATTTGAGGTATAGACTACATATACTACTATATAGCTTTGAGTTTACATTTTTGTTCCCATTGTATCACAAGAGCAGCTCTTATTAAGTGCAGGTTATCCACTGCACTTGGATCCTGCACTTCTCTTTTCCCTATGGAGGCTGATTTACTGCCCTGTATAGGCTGCTTCAGCCACAGCTCCCCCCATGGAGCAGCTGTAGAGCCACAGGATTTACATCCAGTGGGATTCCTTCAGAAATTACAAATTACATTACAGGGCAACAGCAATCCACAGTACACCTGGAACAGCACAGTGTGGATAACAAAGTTTGGGCTTTTATAAATGATAAGGAGTTGTTACTCTGAAACTTTTCCACTTACTTTACACTTCCACCCATTTGTTGGTACGGCATCCATTACTGGCTGGAGACAGAAAGTGTGGTAGCCTTTGTCACATGTATCACACACCAGCATCTTGTTGTCTTCCCCAGAGTGTCTAAGGAAAGTAACAAGAGATCAAGAATTACTTCAATAAGCAGCAATAAAATACCTGTTTCAAGAAAAGTCTAAATAGGAAGACACAGGTGTGCACATAAAAATATACAAACACTGCTTACAAATATCTCCAGAGACAATGCCTTCACAATAATTTTTAAACGTGAGTGCAGACCACTATGTTCATTCACCAAGAGCTGAGCCTGTGCAATCATTCTGAATACTAGGTATTGGCCCACTTCCACTTACACATGTGTAGACAGATTTAATGGCCTTTCTGTACTGAAAGCAGTTCAAAATCTGCAATATAAATTTTACTTCTTTCTGAAGAGAACATCCCATTGTACTTGTTTCTGACTGTAATTTTTCCAAAGGAAAAAAGGAGCCATCAAGTCTGACTATTGGAGCTCCTACAATGTCAGAGAATATGACTGCAAGAGCAAAACAAACATTAAAGGAAGAGATTTCAATTTTTCTACAGTGATGTATTACAGAGCTTCACCACAGATTCCAGAGATAAAATAAATTTGCTGAGAACAAGACAAATACTTTGGTAATATCTAAAGGCATTGTGTTATGCCTTAGTTTAAATAAATTAATTCAGTAAGTAAACATGCAACAAGATTTGCCTAGATAAAGCCTTGCAGTATATGGCATTATACATGCTAGATACTACCTCATTACCTGACAGCCCTGGTATTTTAAAAAACCCTCTCTTTGCTTGAAGATATTCTTAAAATGCTGCTCTTCCAATAATGGTGGGAAAACTGCCATACTGCATTAAATCATTATAGAATCAAAGAATGGTTTGGTTTGGAAGGGTCCTTAAAGACCATCCAGTTCCATGGACAGGGACACCTCCCACTAGACCAGGTTGCTCAAAGCCCATCCAGCCTGGCCTTGAACACCTCCAGGGTGAGGCTTCCAGGGCTTCTCTGGAGAACCTGTTCTGGTGCCCCTCTGTCCAGCCTGTACTCGTGCTTGGACTGCCCCAATCCAGGTGCAGAACTTGGTTGTGTTGAAACTCATGAGGAACACAGCCCCACCTCTCCAGCTGCCCAGGTCCCTCTGGATGTTCTTTCTCCTCAGCATCACCTGCCCCACACAGCGGGGTGTGGCTGGCAAACTTGCTGAGGGTGGCCTCGACCCCACTGCCCCCGTGACCCAATTGTGACCCCTGAAGAACACCACCCATCCCAGCTCTTGAATCCACACAGTGCTTCATTTGTCAAATCCATTTTTCTCCAGTTTAGAGACAAGGCTACTGTGTTGGACAGTACTGAAGACTTTGCACAAGTAGGTGACATCAGTTGCTCTTCCTCCACAAACTCTGTAACTCCATCACAGCAGGCACCAAATTCTTCAGGCACTGCTTGCCCTCAATGAAGTCACGGTGTCTGTCACCATCACCTCTTTATGTCCCATGTGTCTCACCACAGCTTCCAGAAGGATCTGCTCCATGACCTTGGTAGGTCTGGCCTGTGGTTCCTCGGGTCTTCCTTATTTGCCTTTGTAAAAACGGGGTCTGTGTTTCTCCTTTTCCAGTCACTGGGAACTTCACCAGACTGCCAAAACTTCTCAAATAGGATGGATAATGGCTTAGCCACTTCATCCACCAGCTCCCTCAGAACCCATGGCTGTATCTCACATGGTCCCATGGACTGGGTGTAACACATTTTCTCTACTTTTCCACTAAAGAGAAGATAGGTTCACAGATACTGAAATTACCCAGTACAACATTTTCAGGGATACATTTTAGAACTTGCTTCTCTATTCTAGCTTCTTTGCTGAGATTTGCTATCTGCTGTGTGTCATCAGGGAACAACACCCTTTTTTGAAGTGGGTTGAGTGAATGCTAACAAATACCAAGTGTTCTTGGAAAACAGGAAAGCACTGACTAATCAGATGCATGAGGCAGTAGTGGAGTGGGTTATTTTCCTTCATACTGTCCAGTCTATCTGACTAAATCTGAACAAAACTCTTACTTCTTTTTCAGTAAGTCTTTAAAAAAAAACGAAAAACACAAGCAAGCAAAAGAACCCTGCAGTGCCCATCAGATTAAGTTATAAGAGAATAAACCCACAAGCAGTCAGAATTTTTAAGTGAACCCTTACAGTGCCCCAGCATTTAAGTTTCATTGTCTCTGTCTTTGGCTGGTGCAAATACTCAGTCAGGGCCACTCATGTCACTTCGTTTCTCTGCTCAATTAATCCAGGGTTTTGTTTCATAATGACTCCTGATCTGCATCTGAGACATCATATGAGATGGCCTAAAGCAGGAGACCTGCCCCTTGTGTGGGTACAGGCACAACTGAACTGTGAGCTGAGTAAAAGCACAGGCTCTCAGACTGGGAAGGCACTACATTAAAATTGTTTGGTAAACTTGGAAAGAATCCTCCTGTATAAAAGGAAAATGTTTTGCTGCTTTCCAGAACCTGACAATATAATGGTAACTCTGGGGGTGAAACACACAGGACTTTTTACTCAGCTCTTCTAGAACAAAGTTTCCAGTACAAGGATTTGCTCAGCCACTTAATACAGCATCACAACAGACAGGATGGGCAAATAATCTACAGTTTTTGGAAGAAAACCCCAACACTTAATGAAATATGAATTTCAAAATCACAGCATATAAATCTCACACCATCCTCCATGTCCTGAAAGTCTCACTTACTTGCAGTTCTGGCACACTTTGCAATCAGGACACTGCCAACCTGCTCTTTTTAAAGGTGTGACTTGAATGTCCAGACACATCCCATGGTAGTGCTGGCCACAGGTAGTACAGAAAAGTTGATCTAAGAGGTCTCCAGGGCTGTCGCACACTGCACAATTTGCTTCTTCCTTTGCTAAAAAGAAATAGCTTGTTCTATTATTATTTTGTTCAAAATGATGAACAATTCAATGAACCTAAAAAATTACTTAGCAGTTCTTATGCATACAAAATTTCATCATTCTTATGAAATTCAAATTTAATTAATATATTTAATAGCTACTACTTCAATTCAGTTTTCTCAACTAATCTTCTCATAACAAAAGTACATTCATTTTAAACCTTAATGAAGTCTTACAAAAAGAAACAGTTTTATTCTCCTCGAGATAAAGCTGAGAGCTTTGGAACCAACTCTTCTGTGGAACAAGTACAAAATAAAGCTCATAACAGAACTAAATCTATTATTTGGCTGAAGTGCTTTCAAGAAGGTTGCTCTAACTCAAGTTAAGACAAGCAGTCTATCAACTTCAACTAAAACCTGACAGAAGACAAGCCTTACCAGTAAACCTCTTCCTTGTTCTGTCATTAAAAGAAAAATACTTTGCTGTGCAGCAGTGCTGGTCTTTAACAACAGAAGAGTATGAACTCACATCTTTTCTACCCCTGAACACACACGAATTATTGGGTATGTGAACTGTGACAGTGCATCTAAACAAATGCTTTCTTAAGCTGATCCTATGACAGTGCAGTTTTCATAAAACCTGGAGCTAATTATGTCATTTGAACACTGTGTACTTACATCTTTCAGGAGCCTGATCAATGTGGTCTGGACAGAGGAGGGACAAGTTACTGAAATCCTGAAATGTGCCTGCTCCAGCAGCACAGGGGTAATGGTACATCTGGGTACATTTCTCTTCACAGCATTTGATAGTGGCTCCAAGGTGCTTACAAAATGCACATCGCTGAAAAATAAACAGAACAAGTCATTAAAAAAATCCTTTTTGTTGTAATTTTTTAGCCAGATCTGTTCCCCTCCTTCATTTAGCAGATGAACACCTTGGCCAGTAGGAGGTAGTGAATACTGAGAAGGAAACTAGTGGGTAGTGTCTTTCAGTGACACTCCCAAATCTTTACTTAAAATGTTTAATGAAACCCACTCTAAATGCACTCTGATGATTCAGATTCTTCTTGTCACAGAAAAGCATTTTCATTCTATGTTATCTAACTTGAGCTATGCCTTCAGTAATGGGGCTGGAAACTTATTCTGAAAATAAAGGCAGATGACACCATGCTGTCAATAGGTTATGACTAAAAACCACATGGCTCTCTAAGCTGTAATGTAAAACCACAGACACTGTAATCAGAAATGCAAATGGAAATCAAGTATGATGTTCTCCCGAAAATCTTACTGGCATTATACAATTCTCTCTGGGACGATAATGCATTACATAACCTTGCATTTTCTTCTCATCTTGCATTTCAAGACTACACAAGTATCACCACCAAACTCTGAGAAGTCATAAATAAGCACGATTATTATTAGACACCAGAGAAATAATTTCTCAGAAAGAGCTATGCAAGGCTCCTCCAGTTCTCTAGTAAAGAGAGAGCAGAGTCTATCAGTCTGCTTGTAAAAAATCACCCACACCTTTCTGATTCAGTTAATCAGTCTTTTTTCTCTCTCAGATTCATTACAGTCCCTGAAGCACTGTAACATCCTTTTGCACTTTTTCACCAAGGCAACAATACTTTTTAAGGCACAGCACCGTAAGATTTTGAGTAAACTTAAGAAAAAACAGGTCAATGGCTCACAGGAAGGCATACATAATACACAGCAACAACTGAGCTCAGGGACTCTCATTTTTCACACTAAAAACACAACACTAACACCAGCATGTTTGATTACCAGCTGAAGTGTCAAGTAACATCCAAATAGGAACATAAACCAAATCAAAGAAAAAAGTTATGTACTGCATCTGCTTAATTCTTAGAATACAGACAATATTTATTACCATAATTCTTCTCTGTTTCAAAGCTTGCCATGAAATTAGGCATGAAATAGTGCTACTACAAGTCTACAGATATCAAAACCAGCCCGTATGAAAATACAAATCACAAAGCTGCCTGTGTCAACAGCTACCTTGATATTCTTTAAAGCCAGATGAAATGAACATCTTCAGGAAAATATCTGCCTGCACCACAATTCATGGACAAGAGACAGAAAAAATATTAGTGTATGCTAAGCAGAACTGCAGTGTAAAGAGATAAAACCCTCTGGCACAGGAATTAAGGGGGATCACCAAGGAGAACTAGTGCCAGGTTTGTGGGCTACGATGCTTAGCCTGTCCTCTGATCTGCAGGATATCTCACCTCTACCCATGTCTAACACCTGCTGACAGCACGGGAAAGGTGCATCCTGTCACTTTACACCAGCTGAAATGCAGAGGAGAGCAGGGGGAACAAGAAAAGCAAATAATAACATGGAGCTCCTGAAGGAGGGCAAGGCAACAGCAATGGTAATCACATTTATGGACTGCCAACAAAACCCAAGTCCTGCACGAAACTCCTTTTAGGAAATTATACCTTCAGTGAGCACTTGCTGAGGAAGCTGCACAAGGTAGATCCTCAACTTAGATGTAAAACCATGAAAATACAGCCCAAAGCCTCCAACTTCAAGAACTGCAGCTCCACACACAACCACTGCCCTATTTTGTCCTTGATGTTCCAAAAACCTATGGAGATGGACCAGGTTTAGCTAAGACATAACTCTTACAAGCCACACTTATTTCAAAGATTTTACTTAATACAAAAAAATAGTAAGGGGAATTTAAGAGGAGCTAAGGTCCAAAATGTATCCCTCAGAAAAGTATTCAACAAGACTTTGCTGGATCCCATCATTGACCCTAACTAACTACTTGATCAGGAAAAGAAAAATTATGAAAGAACTGTAAGCACTCGAATAAGCCATCATTTATTATAAGCTGGTAATAATGGAATAAATTAGAAATATAAATAGCATTTTTAAATGCCACATCTGTTTCTCAAAACCACCCATCAACCATGGTACGCAGCAAATACAAAATCAGAATGTAACTTTTCCCAAATGCTCTATTATGACCAAATGATGAAATTACTGAAAATGAGCAAACTAAAGGATTACTCAAAAACCTTGAAAAATGTTGATGTGGGTTTAAGGAACCACATAAAGATGCTGGAAGAAAAATGGAAGCCCAAGCTACATGTAATTGAACTCTTCAAACCCATCTGCTAAACTGCACTGGCAATGAAAACCATTTGGCAGATAAGTGAAATACACTCTGAAAACAATGTGGTATGTATCATCTGAAGCAAATAAAAAGCACAGAATATCAACATTTGCTGAATTTGTAAGAGAGATAAAACAGTCTGAAGAAACTAATGCCCAAAGGGATTTTTTTGGCAGCAGATGTTGGTGAGAAGAGTTACTTTTCCAGCACTAGAAGCCAACACTACTCTGAAGCCAGGCCCCATGCTATGACCCCAAAAGAACAGCAAAAATGTATTGAATTAAACAAAAATATTAAACCCTCTGCTAAATAAAATCAGTAATGAATACTTCTTTACTGCTGCTAAAATATGGAATCATGACAGCAGGAGATGGAATGAAGCAATAAATCATATTGCCCATGAGATGCATGCCCTATGAGGACAGTACCAGAGCCAGGGACAGCCTGGAGTCTCCAGTTTCACTGTATGAGCACAAAATAAGGTGTTGTGTGAAGGGGGTGGAAGCTGAAGCCGAGTATTTGAAGGGCAGGTATTGGAAAATGGTAAGCTGTCAAGGCAAGACAAGCACTGGTTTGTTTATGGATCAAATAATTTTACATTCCTGTTCTACAGGAAAAAAACCCCAACTTTACAAGGTGTCGGAAATGTGGAGAGATAGCTTATTACTTATTCATAGTACACTCAAGGAAATAAACTAAAGCAGAGCCAGCAGACTCTTTTCCTACTCAAAAACAAGTCCCACAGAGATTACCAACTGTTCCCTTCAGAAAGTTCCTTGTGCACTTCTCCATTGCAAGAAAGCTCTGAGTCCATCCCTACTTGTACTTCCTCTTACTATTGTCATTTCCATCCTTTAAAACTATCCACTCCTCTTTCTACTTGGCAATTTTGACTTTTTTTTTTTTACATCTGCTTTTTCAGACAGAAAAGGAACTGCTTTTAAAAAGCAAAAGCTATGCCATCTTTAAAATTTAATTTTAAAATTCCCTTTATTTACTAATCCCATTGGCTCAACTATGACGTTGTTGTACAAATACAGTGGAAGAGGAAGAACTAAGTGAATTAACAGAAAACAAAACCTGATCCATCACCTCCTCTGTATTCTAGCTCTATGGGAGAACATCCTCCATGAAATAAGAGTGGAAGAAACCACACAGAAGATTTCCAGGAAGACAAAAACTCATACCTCCTCCTTGCCACAACTGTAACTGCACCAAAACCAGCTAAACAAAAATGTTAACTCTGCCTTGTTCAGCTCAGCTGATGTCACAAATCCTACTGGCTTTACTGAAAACAGATGGCCCAAGTTGAAAATAGTGACAAGAGCAGCAGCTTTTTGTTCATGTATTTCTAACCTTCCTGCTGCTCCATACTTTTGAATACTCCAAAATTCAAATTATAAAAAAGATGCCTGTAAGACAATGTAAGAGTTTATCCAGATAGTACCATGAACTAATCAGAGCTCATGTTTTATCACTGTTTTATTGCCCTTAGAATTATTTTATAGTACTACTGTCTCAGCAACTGGACAAGTAATAACCCTTCAAAGGCAGATATTAAAGAAAGGCTAAAATACAGTCTTTGAATAAGTACTTTGCAACTTGGTTAGTGTCGTGAATCTAAATGTTACAACTGTGAACTGCAAAACGTTCTTAAGCAAAATGACAAGTTTGTCACTGATTATGAACTTTTTCTTTAAAGAAGATCACGTGAAAAACCTATGAGAACCATAAGAAATTTTAATTATATGACAGTGTACCAAAAGTACACACAAGTCATCCATCCTTGGTTAAACAATTTAATGTATTACCTGTAAGAACAAATTTCAGACAGTTTAGCTGTTGGGAAATGCTGTCACACAAACCTGTGACTGAAGAGAACTGGACCTTAACAACCAGCCATTAATGATAGCACGAAGAAATTTTTATATAAACGGTGATTAATGAAGTATGTTCTCTGCTAGTTCTGATAATCTTCATTGATTACTCCATCATCTAGAAGAAGCTTTATATTGCTTGCAGACACTAATGACCATTAGCACCTCTCTTGTCAAATACACTGGGTTAAGTACCATAAAGCACTAAAGAGCACAATGCAGGAAGATGGCAACATAAAAACAATTAATGGCTTTCAACTGAACTACTGATTAGAAGTACTAAACAGAACACCTTTCCAGAAGTACTGGAAATTACCTTCTAGCTTTCTAATTTTATATGATTCATATCACAAATTTGGAAGTTACTTCAATTTATAACAAGCAAGTCAATCAGAGATCAGTTCTTCCTCTTCCTCAAACCTTAACACAGGCACTCAACACATGTAATCAACACAGAAAGCAGAAGTCCCTTTAAGTGTGGAAATTTCAGGCTCTCTATAAGTCACTACTTTCTTTCTCATTCCTACCAGCTGCCTCTCTTTTTCACTTTCATTAAAAAGTACATTAAATAAATTGTGTTGATATTAAGGCATTTAAGAATTCAGAGAAAAAAGCATTCAAGTTTTGGAAGGGTGTTTTTTGTAATAGTGGTGAATACGTTAAAAACTTTCAGGAATCAAGTTTGCAAAGTGAGATACCATTTTTTATTGGAAATCTGAAATAGGTAGAGGGAAACATGCAAAGTTTATGGCACACAAATCCTTCCTCATATAACCTGAAATGTTCCCAAACCCTGTTTATTCAGAAGCTCCACAGAAGAGTTTGGGTGCCTTAGAGCTGTGTTCTCCTCATCATTACATAAGCTAATGCAACAACTGCATGCATATGATTTCCCTCACAGACTCTGCCTTTGCTGCTTTTTTCACACTTTCATGGAGTCTTGGGTTGAAAAATGTAACCAAAAATGTGTATTCTATTTTCATCTGTTGAAGTCAGTTGGGAGATATTGTTCTTTATCTCTTGTAACTCTAGGGGGGGAAGAGGGTGGATGCCTTCTGTTAATGGGACACCTGATAACACCAGATGAGGCAGAGCCTCCTTATCTCTTCCTGCACCCATCCTCCTCCGAGGGACATCCCCTGTGAATGGGCCATTGAAGGCTCTCACAGGACTGATAACATCACCTCATCCCATTGGGAGATGCTCCACCCAGCGGGAGGAGCCAAATTCTTTCCACCAGCACAACCAAACACCATTTCAGCTGGTTTTCCACTGAATTCTTGGAGGAACACAGGACCCATCTCACCAGCACTGGACCCTTTTTTTTTCTACAGGATCATCCCTACTTCACAGAACAACATCTGTTACTCCAGGAAGACTCATTTGGACTGCTTCCAACACCCTGACAGCAGGGTGTCAGGTCGTATCTCTGACTCTGTCAGGGTTTTCTAGGACTTTTGTTTGTTTGTTTGTTTTTTTGTACTACTGCATTTTTATTTTTTAATATACCTAGTAAAGAACTGTTATTCCTATTCCCATATTTTTGCCTGAAAACTCCTAATTGCAAAATTGTAATAATTTAGAGGGAGGGGGTTTTTACATTCTCCATTCCAAGGGAAACTCCAGATTTCCCTGACAGATAGCTGTCTTTCCAAACCAAGACACATGGGGAAAAAGGGGGGTTTTTATTCACCTCCTGGCTTTCTGCAATGTTTAGGATAATGTAAATGTTTTGAGTGAGGTTAAGCTTTTCCACAGCTAACAATCAGCTACTCCCTTAATTCCCATCTAATATCCACCGTGGCAGAAGAGCACACTCGAGCCTGTTGTTTAGTTAGACTGTCAACAACAAGAAGGTCAATAAAGTTTAATGTAATTTAAACTGTGGTTATTAGGCTTCAGCATCAGCAACTCCAGGACAAACAAGGCAAGAACAAAAATCATCAGCTTTGGTTTGAGGCTGCTTTTTGGCAGGCTCAGAAAACAGACTATTGTGCCAGTTCCATTTGATTCATGCTCAGAAGGTCTTAAGAAGTGTGTGTAGACATTTCTTTGTGTTGGCAGAGCACAGGCTGAGCCACAAATTGTTGGAGGCTTGAGAAAAAATAATTGAGGGAAACATTGCTACATGCTTGTTGTTTAATGATCATCTCCAGGCATCTGTTACTGGTCATTGCAGAACATACTGGGATGGAGTCAACTTTCTGTCAAATCCAGCACAGCTCCTAACCTTCTAAATCATATCTGGGATTCTGGAGTAGCTCAAGCATTCTATAGGTTATGTCATAAGTACATTTATACAGATATTTAAAGTAAAAGGTGAATTTACTGCTCATATAGTCACATCATGCTTCCAAATGACACAAGGCTTGATGAGGACATCCAAACTTCATTATACTTAGTAAGGCTTAGTCATTTTATGAATTTACTTCATGAAAATTCAGCTGGCCAAAAGTGGGTGTCCATTTCCAGGCTACAATACTGGCCAGATCTCCAATGCCTGCAGCTGGAATTAGAACACAGCTCACAGGTAGGCACATCCACAGGGAGGTCAAAATTTAGATGACAGTCTTGAGCTGTCCTATGTTGACACAAGTTCTCTACTGGTACAACAGCCAAGTCCACACCAAAGTTTTCATCAGCAGTGCAAAGAAGGGATGTTCATGGAGACTGTTTAAAGATACTTTCATATAAATCCTCTCAAGTTTTCTGAACAATAAAAAGTTGGGCTAAACTTCTCATAACACATCTCGAAATTCTCTTATATGTTTTTGGAACACTTAGACAAAACTTTCCAGCCATTACTGAGAACAGAAAAGTCATTTTTCTCATCTTAAAAACAATCTCATTCATTAGACTTGCAATTTGTCATGAGTTTTAGTATGGGGGGATGTAGCTTCTGCCCTTTACCTGCAGATCTATCCGGATGTGACCAAGCTTGAGAAAACAATCTCCTTTTTTCAATGCAAAACACTTCCAGAAGTTTGTCAGTGAAAAATCACAGAAAAAACTACTCCCATTGATCGTGACTGATCCTCTCCAGTTTCTAGCACTGACTGGACATCATGTACCTCCTACAAAGATTCCCTCATTCTGACAAGGATTAGAGGGAGGAAGTCTGGAATAAATACTTTAAGCCTAAGCACAAAAAGCCACCGGCATGGAAAGCAGAAATCCCTAAGGATCCTGACACTACTGCCACTTCAGAGTATCCAGTACCCAGGCAGATGGACAAGTAAGGAGCAAAGAGACAAAAGGGATTCACTGTGTGAATGAATCTGATGAGACTGGGAGGAGACTCCATGGATGGAGATGGAAGCTCAGGAGGGGCAGGAGTAACACTTGAAGGGCCAATGAATCCAATCTCAAACTGGATAAAGACCTAAGGGAACTCAGATGCTAAGACTCAGGAAATGGTGACAGGACAGATCTAAGAAAGAACCCAGGCAAAAGGGATGAGAAATGTTAAGGAAAGATGAAGAGTAGAAGCGGCTGTAAGTATCAACTTCAACAGAAAGAAGTCTGAGGCAACTGAAATTGGATGAAGATTACAGAGAGAGGGAAAGTAGCCTGTTCTCTGACACCTAATGCTGTATCACTATCACCCAGCCAGCTCAAATAGCAGCGCTCTCATGTAGCCACAAAGGCTTTAAGCCTGCAGTTTGGGAGGTCTGGCTCTTCCTTTTTCTTCTGACAAAAGGAAATTATAGAGGCAGACAAATACAAGGCAACACAGAGCCATGGAGACACAGATAAAGGAATGAGCAGACACGCACACACGTACGTGTGTGTGTGCATTAAAACACAAGGAGGATTACAGATCAAAAATGGATTTTGTGCATAAAATAGATCTTTTAAGAGGAGTCACTGCATTAAAGAGACCTGTTAGCTGTGAGACTGTGCTTAATTTACAGAGGGGGAAAAAAGGAAATATTGGAAAAGGTTGTGGATGGCCTGTGGGGGAAGAAAAGCATTTAGTTATGGCAACTGATCAATGGCCTGCGAAAGAGTTTATTTTCATTTCTTCCATGAAAGTCCTGGATGATACTGGGCAGGGCACTAAGCAATTTTTTATTTTTTTACTTTTTCTTGCTTAGTTCTTAATCTTACTGTTAAAAGCCTGGAAATTTTCTTTGCCCTGTAAAAATTCAGCCTTAATTTCTACACAGATTGTGCACTCTCAACTGCAACAGAGTGAAGGAAGAACTCCAGTATCAGTGCAACCTTTTTAACTAAGTCTGAGCATTTTTGAAACTCTTTCAATTTGCCACTCAAATTAGCAGACATAAATAAATTCAACTTCACTGGGGGAAAATGTAGCCTAAGATACATAACAACGCCATAAAAATCTATTTTAAAAAAATATAGAAAAGCTATTCACATGTTTATTATTGTAAAAACATTACAGAAAAACTCACACAGAAATGAGGAATTCTTTCTTTTCAGCAGTACTTGCACAGCCGACATACCTACACACTAAACAATAATGAAAAAATGGAATAGTGGAGAGGTTTATATCAATAAAGCAATGCTCATCCTATGGACTGAACTGGGCACAAACTGTTCTGCCTGTGACCATACAATTAAAGACGCATAATCAGGCCTAGGCACAAAAGACATTAATTGTGTGCAAAGGACACTAACTGTGTGCAAAGGATGTTAACTGTGTGCAGACAACCTGTCTTCTGACATGGCCTTACTTTGTGCTTTCATTTTATTGCCTTAATAATGCAGTCTTTTAAGAAAGATTTTTGTAGATTACCCTGATTTAACAGAAAGTTAATGTCAGCCAAAGTCACTATATACACTCAATGATACATATAATTTACAAGGTAATAGAAGGGATGGAGTGACAAGAAACTCTGGATTATGTAGAGACATAAAAAATGCAAGAATTTCCTGCCTTTAATACCTTCCTCATTAGTGAGCACCTCCTTAGTATTCCTTCCCCACTGACTGCAATCAGTACCTTATTGTTCATAATTCCTATTTCCTTGGCTGTTCCTAAATTGCACTCTCCAAATGGCACAAAGTCATGGTAAACAAAATCCTACATCTCCAGTTCACTAATTTTTGTAAATTGAGCTCAAACAAAGCAATTAGGTGGCATACTTTGAAACTACCAGCTTGAACATTAATATAATTTCTTTCCTAATAAAAACTTGATGTTTTATCTGGCTGGGGCTTTTAGCTTTTCTTTCAATTTGACTAAACCAGTCACTTACATGTATTTATTTTACATGCATTGCTTCTCCCAAGACATGGTATTCCCAAACATTATATAATTCTTTAAATCACTAGCCAGTGAAATAAATAAATAAGCCTCATATCTTTCCATCCTGTTCCTTCACTGCTATTTCTCAGGCAAGCGTTGCGAAGTGCAACATCTTGACCTGGAATTTAAAACCCTGGTTTTATTTATTTATTTAAAATTACTGGTCAAATACTGAAGTAGGTTATTCAACTGTTGTTCTGGGCTTCAGGGAGGTGAGGGCAAGAAGGGGCTGTTTGTTTCAGTTTTGCAGAATGCTGCCTCAGTAGCTTGTCAAGAAAAAAGCTGCCAAATTTTGTAATGAATTCCACAGAACATTAAGTCTGATGCTTAGCAGAAGCCATAACTGTTAAGTAAATGATATCCTTTTGATGAATACCCTTATTTGAAAACAACATTGATTCTTCTAACCCTCTAGCAGTGTCCCAAAACAGATGTGCACAACTGCAAATTCTGTTTGCTTTCAGGTTTACGAAGTGTGATGACATTTTTACAATCCTGCATGAGCCCTCTTACCCAGGAGTAAAATAAAGCACAATAATTCTTCACCATCTGTTTGTTAATTTTGCATTCATTTAACTTTGCATTTTAAACTAATAATCATTTTCTTATAATATAGTTTGCTCCATTGGTAGAAATTACAGCTGTTCAATTAAAAAAAGAATGGTTTGTAACACAGTTTTCCTCTAAATAATTCCATTGCTCTTAATTATAGAAATGTTAGTGCCATCAAATGGAAAAGAACTGCCAGAGATTAGTGTTATGCTTTATATGTCACAGATTCCCTTAGTAAATGTACATATTTTCTTCTGTTCAAGAAACAATTCCTACCTGGTCTCTAACATTAAACCCATTTTTCTCCACTACAAGATCCTGTGTGTTTTTTAACATCGTTATGTGTAAAGGTACAAACAATTAAATGAAGCTTCTGTTTCATTTGTGGCACAAAGTCAAACCAAGCACAGTCCTCCTTCTTCATAAAGCTTTTCCTTAATCTCTAATGACAGGACAAGGAGGTTTTGATATTTATATTTCAGCTGGTTACAGCTCAACTAGGGCTGGAATAATGTCCTAAAAGCTTTTTCTCACCATGTTTACAGTCAAATGGGGAAATCCCATTCCTTTATCAAAAGTAAAACCACATTGAAATAACATGAATAATACATCAGAGCTAGTGAAGGGGAAACAATTTGGGTCAACAAAAGATGTGGTGCCTGGAAAAAGAGCAGGAGCTGGTCTGAGATTCTGAGGGTTCTGTTCTGGCCTCTGTGTTGTGCTCTGGACAGGGCATTTTCCACACAGACCAGGCTGTGTGGAAAGGTCACAAGCCCTGAACACAGACTGTCCCCATGCTGGCACAGTGGAGAGTCCACTTCACTGAGGTTCCTGGGCTTAATCATCATCATCATCATCTACAAATAAACTCCTCAAGAGACACAGGCTGCTCGGCTAATTCATGTCAGCAGTCCAGTAGTATTAGAGAGCTGTTCAGATTGTTAAAACAATCAAGATGATTGCACTGTTTTCTAAAACCAATTTTATCTGATGGCACAGAAATCTCAGCATCAGATGACATCCTAATGCTGTGACAGTGTTAAGATAACAATTCTGTCACAGTACTAGGATGAGTATTTTACTTAAAACGCCCATAAGGCAAGAAATGGTTTACCACAAAATTGATTTATTTGAATTATTTAAAAGAGTTCAGAAAAGGCTGAAAAACACTCAGCTGGTGCCTAAGACTGTAACAGAGCACTTACCTACAGAAATGAACTTCCAGAAGCACCACACACAACAAGCTCACATAAAATTAAGAGTGGAAGTACAAGCAGACACTGGTGAGATGCTCAGCCTCCAGTGCTACCAGAACCCTGAGCATCCTGACCTTTCAGCTTCTCAGACGAGGGAGCGCTGCTGCCAGGGCCGACCTTTACTGGGGGATTTATCCATCACAGTATTTTATGTCTGACAGGAAGCAAACATTCTGGAGGTGCCCAAGGCACATTCTGATGTGATGGATGAGTAATGGTAACAGTCTTCCCAATGATTTGCCATCTATTTCAAGTTACTCTCATTAAAA
The DNA here is from genome assembly GCF_021018805.1 of Prinia subflava. Lineage (NCBI taxonomy): Eukaryota > Metazoa > Chordata > Aves > Passeriformes > Cisticolidae > Prinia > Prinia subflava. The sequence goes on along the minus strand of NC_086247.1, from coordinate 147,485,541 downwards.
AAACTTACCTGGTATGACATTTGAGAAAACTGAAACTCCTACTTACTGAACATATCAAATCCATTTATATTTTGGAAAATGAACATTTCCCTCACAAAGCTCAAAGAATAATACTAACAACTGAACTGTCTTCTTGTGTCATTCCTCTAGAAGTTCTCTATTTGTTTTTAAAGGTTTATGCTTTATCAACACATCTCCCTGGAAATACCACAAAAAGAACATCTAATATTCTGTAGCAACCAGCAGTAACTGAAAGGAAAAGAAAAACCCCAGTATTTGCTTGGATATTTGGTTGGATTCAGTAGTTAGATTCAGATTCACTATTTATTCTGCAGATTCTGTCATTCTTCCCAGTTCTTTGCAAAGCAATTTCATACTGAAGCAGAGTGGGCGAAAAATTTTTGAACAGAAAGGAAATATTACAGTATAAATTAAAAACTGCAAAGGGAAAGGCTAGATGTGGAAGCACTTACAGTTTTATAAAAAAAGAGTGTCTAGATTGCAGCTTGAAAACATGTATCTGAAGTGAGATCATGACACTGCAATATAGTGTATCAAGTCCTTTTACCCATGTTAGATTCTTCAGGAAATAAATATTTATTCCACAACAGCTACTTTCCCTCCCTGATGTACTGAAGAAGAAAGTCACATCTTTGAGGGAAACCATTAATATCACTGAAAACACACTGGTTAAAAAAAACCTTACGTGAAGTGCCGCTTTGAGAACATGCCACTTCATCAGCTCTTCAATTAACATTATTTAACAGGATTCATATAATTAATCATGACTATGACTCATGGAACACCTACACATTCATTACTGGCAGCAGACCTACTATTGTCTGCCTACTTTTTATTCCCAGGTCAGAATGAGGAGAACAACTATATACATGAAAATAAACAATATTAATTCCTTCACATAAATAAATGACTACCAACAGTGGCCTATTAGGAAAAACAGCTTTAATGCAAGTAATGTCTGTATTTCCCTCTGAGGTGATACACTTGTACAGGAAGGGCAGTTGCTCCACATTTGTGAAGATTCCTAAGACGCCTCTCTCATGCCTGATTTGCTCCATGTTATTAAAAAAACCCACTCAATGACACCTGCATTAATGGCACTACTTCATACTGATGTCTGCAATATTTATGCCCAATCTGCAACTCTGGGACAGAACTTACACTAATGGAAGTCAATAACAAAACCTTCAGGGAGTTCAAAACTATTTTTTGCTAATGGCTTGATTTTGCGAGCTGCTGAGTACACCAATCTCAGAAGTAGTTTTTAGGCTACTGCTTAAAAGCAAACTGATGCCAGCAGACTAAGAGGAGTACTCCTGAGTTTTAAAGCATGTTTGTAGGATTTTTTTGAGGATGGGTGAAAACCCACAATATGATTTGTATTAATCAGGAAAAAACCTCAGACTCTTTTGACCGGAATAATCAGAACCCCTTTACAATTCTAATTTCATTAGAGAGTCTGGGCTGTAAAGCTCTCCTTTAAAAAAAAAAAAAAACCCCACTCACGTGACTCACATTCATGATAAATTTAACAGACATGCTTAAATAAAATACTATATAAAAGGGAAACTGCTGTGAAACCTAGATTAGAGTCAGTTGTGTAACACTAAGCAAACAATGCTACAGCTGGGCAAATACAACTACTAGACCCACTGAGATATTTTTTCCTTTTATTCCAGTGCTATATATTAAGGAGAAAGCTGCTGAAGAGGCCTTTTTATTTCTATAATGTTCAAAGCATAATGAGGACCCGTTCTTGATTGAAACTAACCAATATTAACTCCAAAAGACTGATTAGTCTTTTTTCATAAATATAACCATCACACAAAAGGCAAAATTAGACCCTTGAGCACCAACAATAAAAAACCCCAGATCAGCTATGGAAAAGACTGAATATAAAATATTTAAATCAGAAGCAACCATGAGTGAAGTGGTAATAAGGTTGGAAAAGGAGGGCTGTATTAAAACACCTACATAATTGTGGAGATTGGTGGTACTGCCACACTTCCTTGTAAATTTTTATAAACTTACTGCTGGCATGCTGGTTAAGAGATGGGTGTGGCTTCCTGACTTTTTAAATATATACAGAGCTCCAGTTTCCTTATATGCTGAAAATATTAACGGCATAATAATTTAAATAAATTTGTTAATATTTTCATACATTTTAAAATGAGATTTTATTTCCTTGTTCCACATTCAGAGTTTGGGGGCATTCCACTGACAATTTCTCTCTTTTGTAGACATTGAAGGACTACGTCATTGTTGCCAAGCACAGAAAGACAGGAGAAAGGGAGAGCCCAAGTATCTGCATTCTCATTTTCTACAGCAAAGCCCCAAATGGATCACAAAATGACACATTACCAAGGAAGAAAGTATATTCTTGATTGGAGAGACTGTGTGATTTTCCTTCAGTGAAAATCCTTTCTTTCCTCCTCAGAGATGAAGTTCTCTCTGGTTTTAACACATAACCCTCCCCCCAGATTATAAAATCTTGCAATGGAATGTTAGTGAACTACTATGTCATTGCCTCAATGCTCAGACATAACATTTATGAAATACACCAAGGGACGTGGGGGAGGAAAAAAAAAAAAGAGGATTTCTTTTCACATATTATGAAAAAAAGTGTTTTCTACTCAAGTCATGCAAAAGGAAGAAAAGGTCTTTGTGAAACACACTTCAGCAGTTTGGAACACACACTGAACAATTTCACTTCAGAGCCTTCAGTAAATTATTTCAGTGAATGTTAGTGAATAAAGGAAACCTGAACTGGAAATTCCTCCAGGAACACAGGCTCTTTCATGTTTCTCAGCAAGGCTCTTCAGCTTTCATTCCTGGGCTGTTGCTGTTTCTCAGTCTCTTTCTGTGCCCCCAGTCCATTGTGTCTGGCTCCTACACCTCAGCCTGCCCTCAGTGCCTATCACCAGTTCAGCATCAAAACCCTCTCAGAAACGTTTCTGCAACCACAATCTCTCTCCCAATTCTGGTATCCACCTATCCTCCATCTGGAGTTCAAGAAAGGTGCATTTTTCAAAGCATTCAGCTTGAAAAAAACCCACACTGAAAACTCTAAGGCTGACTCTGCTTTCCTACTTGAGTGTCACAGGGTGAGCTCCCTGGCACCTCCTCCTGCCTCCAGAGCAGGAACCCAGCAGCACCACTGCTCTGGAGAGAAAAGCCATGGATCAGGCTGAAAAATCAAATACTTCTCCCTTCAGATGAAGCCACACAAATCATCTTAAGGAAAAATACTTAATGCTGCCTAAGTAACCCAAGTATTTTCCTCTCTTGTCTGCTGCTGTATTCCACAAATGCAGTTATAATGGGAAAGATCATTTAGGTAGATTCACCTGCCAGAAATGACACCGTGCTTCTGTTCAGATATGGAAACTGTACAGGACACAGAGCCATGGAAGTGAGAGAAATTATACCTGTGTGCTGGAAAGAAGGGCCAGTTTATGAAAAGTCCTGTCTCACTGTGAAAAGTTTATTACTTAAACCTAAAACATATTTATTAGAATCCATGCCCTGGTCATTGTCCCTGGCAAGGGTAAGCTCTAGAACTTGGTTCTTATGGCCCAGATAAGGAACAAGACAATTTTACTCTGAGCAGTGAGTTCCAATGTGCACTGACACTACCACTTGAGCTGCACACAAATTCACAGTATTTTTTTCCTATACTTGGAAACAAATAGGTAGGGATACAAACAGATGTTATTTCACAGGGGGTTCGTGACAAAGCACATCAAAAGAAAAATCTCAAAACAAAATTCATTTAAAAATGTGTATCTTTTGTTCTGCTTCATCTGAGAATGCAAATTCTTATCCGACCTGCAATTCACAAATTAAAGCCTGCCTTCCTCTTGTAAATACAATAAACATGATGAAGAAAATATAAAAAAATAATGACAGCTAAGTAGGTTTCACATAACCATGTGCTCTTTCTTCCAGACAACAGGTCAGAATCACACTGATAACAGATTATCAAACAAGGAACTGCAAAGTGATATTTAAGTATCTGCACTTGCTAAGAATCAAACTCCATAAACAAGTACCCAGAAAAAGCTCTAAATCAAACACTTTGCTGATATTTGGTATATTGATACTCCATTGTACATTAGTACATAAACAGATCAGTGTCTCTAAAGAAAGGAACATCTTTTGTTTCTTGAATGCTAATTTTAAAAAGTGCTAAATTGGATGTGTCATAGTCTTGAAATAAGTATTTCTTCATATTCCAAATAAACTTTTCCACTTGTAAAAATCCCAAATACCTTAACAGGCTGAAGCACAGTACTGGCTTGACTGGAATGTTAATAATAAAAATGTTTAATTATAGGAAAATTACTTTAAAATTCTGTATTTATTTTAAATGAAATTTTGGCTCAGGGAAAAGCCTAATATTCCTCAGATTATTTTAGAAACAAGTTTTTAATTAATTTTTTTCAGTTTAATATTGTAGCTTTGTATGACTTCATTTTTTTCACTGGCTGGCTGACTTGGGAAGTTACTTAATGATAACAGAGTATCTCACACCACATAGTACAAATGTGAAGTATCAATCCATCTAAATAAAATGGTGGGGAAAGAAGAAACAGACCAGCTCTTTACTCAATAAACCTCACTCACTTGTAACAATTAACCCTTACTGCCTCTCCCTCAGCCACATACCCAGACCTAGCCAAATAACAAAGTATTCTGAGGGGAACAATCACACCAGAAAGACTAGGAAAATTAATGAAAAGCTTTTTCTCAATAAATAGAAAAATCAAAATTAAAATAATTTCCAGACCCCTTCAATCATCAAAGGTGCTTAGCCTTTACTTTAGCCAGATATTTCCCATGTGTTACTGCCTCTCAGTTCATGACTGTAACTATTCAGACAGACCAGTCTAGTTTATATAATCCTTACAACCTTTTAAATACACTGCTGAAGATTCACATACAAGTGTGGAGTCTAATTATTTCCCAAGGTATCCATAATTTAGGTGCCAAAATAATTACAAAAATGTACTATAAGAAGACAGTCTCAAAGCTCTTAATTCACATTTAGTTCATTGGCTTAAATACCAGCAGGGATTTAGAAAAATGTATTTTATTTTTGTTCTGAAAATGTGGTCTACCAGAAAACTGGAGAAATGAAAACTGAGTTTTGAAAGCTGAGACCTTAACTCTGTAGCTTCAAAGGTGGCTTTTTTTGATAGGTAACAAAACTCTTCTGTCAGAACTGTAACTGTAATTTAAATTGTAGTTTTTTTGTTTTATGTTCCACTGCAGGAGAAAAAACAGAATCCCAGAGTCAAAGAATGGTTTGGGTTACAAAGGACATTAAAGATGATCCAGTTGCAGCCCCCTGCCATGTGCAGTGATACCTTCCATCAGACCAGGCTGCCAAAGCCCCGTCCAACCCAGCCTTGAACACTTCCAGGGATGGGGCAGCTTCTCTGGGCACCCTGTTCCAGTCCTCACCTCCCTCACAGGAAAGCACTGCTTTCCTTCTAAATCCAGTCTAAATCTGGAACTGAAGCCATTCCCCCTTGTCTTCCCACTACATGGAGCTGTGAGCAACCTGGCTGGAATGAGTCCCTGCCCACTGCAGGGGAGTTGGGACTGGATGATCTTTAATGCCCTTCCAACCCAAACCATTCTGTGATTCTGTGACCTCACATGAGCAACACTCTTGTTATGGTAAAGTTTATTTTGGTTCAAATGAAAGAATACTTTAATCACTGTTCACTTGATAATGCTAACGAGAATTAAGCTGTGTATCTTACTAAGCACCAAGTATCTGTTCTCAAACTGCTGGACCTGCAAAAAATCTGAACACAGAGAGGTCCCATGGCAGCTCTATAACCCGAACAGATTTATTAAAGCTGTACTGACATTTATGTGTACAAAGGTGTTCCAGTAGAATTACACATGTATGATAACTCTAAGATACCACAGCTGCTTTACAGAACTTGAGAAATACACCTATAAAACAACTGATATAGGCTTTCTGATTCATTTGCAACCTCTAAGAACAAATCACATTCTTCAACACAACAAAGATCTGGCTTTAAGTGACCAAAATCCATATGGAACAGAGCAAATCATAGAAGATAATTTACAGTGTTAAACTATCCCTAAGTTGTAACCTCAGTCAGTAAGGTCCTTTAAAAACAATGCTATCCTCATCAGCAGGAGAACAGCTACAGAGCTCTAGAGAAAATCCAACTAACAACAGGGAAATTCATGGAAAACTTGACCAGCCCATGGCTCCCATTGCTGAACTGTGACAGTATGTCTAAAATGTGCCAGGAACTGAATGAAACTACCAAACTGACCAAAAGCACATGCAAGTGTCTTCTTGGTGAGATTTATGTCACTATTTCTAGTCTTTCTTTCTCTAGCACTTTCTGTGCTGGAGTTCCCTAAGACACAGCAACTCATAAAAAAAAGTAGATGTTATTTTGGAAGAAAACTTCCTGCAGTACTTCCTCAGTTGCAGGACAAAAGCAAGTACAGGAAAAAAAACTCGATAAGATAAAATCAGAAGCCACTCCCAAGAGCAGCCAGGTAGTCCCTCCCAAGCTGTAGTGAAGGGAGATGAGGAGAAGCCAAGTGCCTGCTGTGTAAAAAACACCATAAAAAACTCAAGGGTTGAGAAAGGAACTTCTGAATACCAGAGCTGCTCCTTCAGCTTTGTGTTACAAAGCTCATCCTTGAAAAATGGGCAAACGCAGAGAACACTGCCTAAAAATGGTATAAATTATGATAGATTACATTCTCTTCATCCATTTTTCCCTGGATTTAAGAATTAGTAGTTCTTCAAATAATGAAAAAGGAAGAAGGGAGCTTCTAAAGCATCAAAGAACTGCAAACCCTGCACTCTGTCTAGAAAAACCCCACATCACTCCATGCTCTGTTCAGCTTGGCTGAGACATACACAAAGCAAACGCCATCCCCACATTCAGGATTCTGTCATCTAAGCCATTTCTCACAGTTTTTCTCAACAAAAAGTAAAACCAAATGAAAAATTGCTGTGGTTAAATGGGCACAATCCTCCTCAGTGTGAAGTTAACAGTACATTAGGATGTTGATGCTCACTTTTACATACAAGGAACAACAAAAGGAAGTATCATTTTAGCCCAACTGATTTTCAAATTGGAGCAGCACAAATAAAACACACACACTGCAAAAACCAAGAACAATTTTCAAGATAAGAAATGCACTGAGATTAGGGGATGAAGATATATTGAAAATATGGACAGTTTTAAAGGTTGTATAAATATGTTCCCCATCTTTACCCTCACCTTATTTCTTTCTGATCTAGCTTGGTAGGCATCACGCTAGAATTAAGTCTTGAACAAAGCATTTAAAACAGACTTTTTTCATCACTATCATGTTTCTCCTATTCAGTCTTCAAGCAGATAGGAACCTCCTCCTTGCTTTCCACCAACACTGCTTTCTTTGACTTTCATGTCCTTGACAAACTCTCCCCAACTTGGACACTGCTTCCTACATCTTATCAGAAGAGAAAGCTGGCTGGGAAAGTTACCCTTGAATTCCTTTCTCATGCCCAGTTTGTTCAAAAGTAGTTTAAACACATTTATCTACTACCTTAAACTCACTTTCTGAACTGAGCTATTTACATAATGGGGGAAAAAAAGTCCAGCTTATTTGGCACTCTGTAGCATACACAGCAGCTACACTAGAGAATGTAAGGCAGGTAATTGGCAAACTTTATTTTTCCTCAGCTGACTGAAGACAAACAAACAGCAACCTACTCAATACATGCAAAATAAACATCAAAATTATAAAGTATTATTTAAAAATACCTGAAAATATTTTGGGAACCACTAGGTCAGAAACCAGTCTTTTTAAAAGCTGAACAAATGCAAGCCTTAACGGCCTCTACATTTTACATGATAATGTAAGTTCACATTTCCAAATATCAAAAAGCAGACGAGTTACAAAAGTGTAAGACTGAAACCAGAAATAGAAGAAAAGCTGCAAATTCCACTTGTCCACATCTGTTATATTTTTTCCAGGGAAAAAATTCCAATATCTGTTTGATCAGATTCTTTTGCTTGGTTTATCTTATTACATCTACAGTTCACACTGGTTTTGTATCTTACTCTATGCATCTGTAGAAACACCAATAAAAGTCTATCCTCCTGAAGCTGACAACATGACAGCTTTTTTACTATGGTGAATCTTATATACTGAGCAAAACAGTCATGAATGATGAGAAAATTGAGTTAAGTTTTGGATCAAACGAATCACTGGAACTTTTGTCTCCCCCATTTATATTTCGAAGAGTTGTTTTCTTTCAAACCTTGAAACAAAGTTACTCCCAAACCCCATGAAATGCTATTAAAGTACTGGGGGAAGGTGTTGCCAGGTTGGGGAGTTGAAGCTCCACCTCACACATGGTACCAGGATAATGAGGTGAATTCTTAGGAGTCACCCTGGGAAAAGCTCTGGCACTAGGTTTGTCACCAAGATCTTCCCTATGACCTCCTAAACTTAGAAAGCAGTTCTGAGAAAACCCACGACTCTCCCTTGCTGAGATAAGCAAGACAAGCACTGAGATGAACTGAGGCACGTCCACCACAGATGTGACTGTGTATTCCAGCTTTCCTTTGTCCCTTGTCCCAAACCAACGCGATACACAGATTTCAAACACCTCACAGATGCAGGTTTGTGCACTCATGAATAGTAAAGAACGACAAACCCCAGACTTCGAAAGAAAGACAAAGAATCCACCTCTGTCTAGACACAAATACATGAAACAAGCTGGTCAGGTGCCTTTGCCAGGCCTTCACAATGAGTAAATCAAAAGAACTGGAGAGGAAAGACACGCTAAGCAGGGTATTTTGTGAGACATTCACAGATTCTGAGATCTCCGCTGTGTTTCAAACCTTCAGCGAACAAGGGCGCAGAAGAAAACCAAAATGGATAAAAATATGTACTTTGGAGCAGGTCAGTGAAGTGTGTCCACACAAGCTTTACTAATGCAATCACAAGTTCAGTGAAGCCAAATGGACATCTCAACTGGTAAACAGAGTAATAAGAAACACTGTCATAGCCAGTTAAAGCAGATTTGCAAACAATAGGCAGCCTAACTAATGAGAAACATGACTGCAGCTTACAAATTAAAGAGTCCCTCAAGGTAAGAACAGGCCTGAAATGTTCTCCAAAAATGAAAAGATCTAAACCAATGGACTATATCATCAAAAGTTGGTTACACTTCAAATATGCATTTTTACATGAACAGAAGGAAAAGAAAATGTACTTTCCCAGTAAAGAAAAGATTTCAGTGCTGTAGACCACATCACAAACCAGTTCCTCATGACAAAAGGACTTCCAAGAAGACAGAAATCCCCTACCAAACAAACAACAACAAACCCAAAGCAAATTTGGTGGCAAGCAGAGGAAACAGCATACAGCTTGGTTTTATTTAAACTATTTTTCTGTATGCCTTGAGCACATAGTTGCATTTGCATGGCCAACAGATTTCAGAACATCTGAACAGAACTTTTCTTTTAAAATGCAGCAACATCTCATTAGAAAGAAGCCTAAATGAAAAGAAGCACAAGATGCTGCAAACACAAACACGTACTTTCAATTAATTAATTTACCTTTCATTCTAAACTACTTAAAAATAACTTGCACAAAGATGAGATTTTCCACTACTACACAGGACAGGCAGGACGTTATACTTTTTTCTTCCATCTTAATCTTAGTAACAAGTTAAAAAATAGTGTAAAAATTACTACCAAGCACTACAGCCTGGACACAAGCAAACACTTGGGCTCCAAGTCAGTTTCACACAATCTCCTCGAGTAATCACTACACTTCTCTGTATTCAGGAACACAGAACTACAGAAGAGTTTGGGCCTTATTTTTCGAAAAAATAAAATAAAATAAAAAGAAATCCCTGGTGTGATAGCAGGATAAAGAAGTCCAATTCCACCTAGCTATTCTTCTAGAATCACAGTTGTGCCTTTACTCAGCTCTCCCTGGAGACATCACAAGAAGGATAAAAGAGAATAACCAAATCGGTGTAATTCTTCGCTGGCTGACTGCTGGACTACACAAAGGAAGTTTCTCAATGGCTTCAGCAAAGACTGAATAGAAAATACACAGAATGGCACTCAATTCAAACTCCTCTCCTCTCTGCATTGCCATGAAACGTGCAACAGGGGGATCTAAACATTACTTGCAGAATTTGAAAAGATCAGTAGGGAGGATTCAATGAAGCACATGAAAAGACGGGGCCAAAACAGAAACTGCAACACCAGAGACGTCCATTCCTCAAAAAATCTGTAGTTAAATAATTGCATTGTAAACATCTATGCAAAACTTTAAAAGTTACTGATGACATAAAGGTGAGGCATCATCACCCTGAGCACGGGAAGAGCAAGGTACTGGACAGAAAAAAATGAAACTGAAATAATGAAAATAGGATGAAATTCAATACAGCAAAACAGCAACGTGAACAGCTCAGCCAGGATTTCTATTAGAAGAAATAACTACAGACAGGAATGAGCTGATCACAAAGTACCTGCAAACCAGAAACAAGGGAGCAAAAACTTCAGCAGCAAGATTAAAAATAGTATTCAATTTTGAATATTCTTTCAATTCTTACTGTTTTTACCTACACACACATAAACACAAATGTTTTAGCATTTTCAAGCTCAACTGAAACTTAATACTGTCAGGTTCGTTCATTTTGAATAGTCTTATTTTGAAAGCAGAAACACAGAAATTAAATAAATGATTCAAAACAAAGCATTTACTTAATATGAATAGAAGAAGGTGCAAAGAAAGGTGTATTCTATGGCTTGTATTAAAAGGCTGATGTAAAGCATCTTTTTAGTCCAAATGATGGAGAACATCTCCTGGTATCTTATGCCAATTTTTTCTGTTCTGTTATAATGCATGAAAAGCAGGAAGACTCAAGTGAAAAAAGGCTGAACCATAACCACAAGAAAACCACCAAAAATTACAAAGATTCATTCATAGCATGGCTGATTTAGTATAAAAAATAATAAAATTATTAAAAAGCCCTCTTGGGTATTATTAAACACGACCAAAAAAATATAGCTACATGTGGCAAAACCAATGTGAAATACATCTCCAATATTTCAAAATGGTACCAGAATATGACCAGAACAAGTTCATCCTTTTCAAAGGTACTTACTTTTCCAAAGACATTATCACTTCAATTCAAAAGATTAATTATTTGTCTGTGTATTTCTATGAGTATTTAGAGTATCAAAACAAATTTCATGGCAAACAGTGCCTTTCTTATACTAACCTGCTTCTTGAAACTGGCATGAAAGTAATTGAGAATTTTTTTTACTGTATTTGAGTCATGTAATTTCAGGATATAAACTGGTAAAATAAGCATTTCCTCTACCTGTCAGAGTATTTACTAGTTGAATTCAACATTTCTTTTGTCTCTAATTTGTTTTGGTCAGGTGGTTCTTCCTACATTTTAGTTACCTCAAAACTAATTAATGATCTACTCCGTGCAACTCCATAAAACTTTTTAATAAATTGTAACAGAAGGTTTTAACACGAGGATCTGCCCAAGGAAACCTTACTTTAAATGGGAACTCAGAGATCCATACCTGGATATTTTTAGTCACACTTTGTACTGCATTTGTCTTTTTATCAGCTCTACCCATCCAGTTTTGTTAGAGACTTGAGCAGCCAAGTGTTTTTACTCACTTCTGTGCTCCCTGAGACAACAGCTTTGTCCACGTTGAGCGATACCTGCTCCTCAGTCTGGCAGACTCCCACGGACCACTCCGCACAGCGGTGATGAGCCCAGCAGTGACCTGCAGAGAGGGAAAGGGCAGGGTTGGACAGCTCTGCCAGGCACCTCCTCCAAGGATGGAACTCAGCTCTGCCCGTAAATGCTTGCCAGGAAAAAACAGAGAAGTCTTCTCTCCCTTTTCTATCTTGTTGCAACACTGGAACCCCGTATTATCATGCAGTGAATATATTGCAGTTACTGTCAGACACTAAAAACGCTGCAGTTTTCTTTTATATACAACACATCTCTTATATCTGTTTATTTGTAATCATAGCACTGGGGTGCACAGCATTCTCTGACTTTGATTCTACCCTCAATGCTTGTGTGACAGACACAGAGTTCCATTTCACTTATATTTCACTGCAGATAACATTTCCCTGGGTTTGTACTCCTAAGTTACGATTCCCAAGGATTGGCTATCTCTATGTTCATGTAGAATATGCTCATATGATACTTTAGGAGTCTACACAAAGTATTTAAAAGCTCAAAATATAGCATGAACAGAAACTCCTATAAATGACTGAGAAAATGGTGTCAATACAACAAACACAGTATAGACACATACCTATAACAAAAAAAAATCAGAATTTGTAGAATTCAACAGGTAACTCTTACAAGAAGTTCCCAATTCAGTTCTGGGAAAAACAACACAAATGATGCATACCTCCAAAGGAATGCTCTGTCAGCTTTACACAAGAATTAGAAATGATGGTTTACACTAGCTGTTGAAATTAGGTATCAGCCAATTTAGTAATTCAAGTTACAGAAAAAAAATCCCAAAAACCTCTATATGGCTTTGAGAAGAGTAACTTACAAATAATAACAACACTAAAAATGTAGACTGATAAATCTACACCCAGCCATCTACACACAATATAGTAAAACTATTTAAACAAAACCATTGGATTTTATTTTTTTTCTTTTCATCAGACCTTGAAATAAGTTTCCACACTCATTGAAAGAGTGACATTTTTGTCACTACGTAAATATATTTCCATTTTTTGGAACAAAATATATGAATGGACTACTGGCATCAAAGCGTTTGGACAGAGATGCCTTCTGAAAAACTAATTAATAACTCAATTAATAGAAAAGTGCAACTGAAATGAAAGAGCAGATGATAAACCAGACATTTTCCTGACAGAAAACCTGCAGATTGTGGAAACATACATGTGCATTATGCCTCTACTGCTCTAATGATGCTGCTCTTTTAAATCTTCTGTTCCATTGTTTCCAGTAACATTTGCAGCAGGTAATGTCATAGGATTAAGATTTTTTAGAATTATATTAAGCTGTGCCTCATTCCTTTTCCCTTTTCTCCCTGAAACAGAATCATTGTACTGAAGGTATTACTAACTGAACACCAGTTCAGCAGCAGATTATAAATTATAAATTACAAATCTTACAAAGCTGAGGATTCTCTTTTCTGAAGAGAAGACTACAAAAATATAACCTGACATGGGCAAAAGCTACCAAAGCACCCTGAAAGACTTGACAAACACCACAGCACAAAAAACCAACAGCTGCAAAATTTCACTTCATGTGGCTACTGTACTGCTACTGGGCAGGGAGAAAAAAGAGGAAAACAATGGATCTTACCTGTTGGCTCAAATAAGGCTTGAACATCAATGTCATCTGGTAAGCCAACTAAACTGAGTTCATCCCAGAATTTGACAACCTGATCGTCAGAAGCAGTTTGGGTGCTTACACTTGTACATGATGCTATACTCGATCGAGATCTGTACCAGGAAGCAGAAAAACAATCTTAGAAGTGACCACATTCTTTGTTCAATCAGCAGGATATTCACAAATGATCCAAAACTCATGGCAAGTAGGTAAATTTTTTTCCTAATATGATAAAATATAAACCAACACGAACAAACGTCTTCCTTATATTTTATCCCAACACTTTCCCCAGTAAGAGTTTCCAGTTAAAGCTCCTATTCAGTAAACAAGCCTGCTCTCTTCCAGTTCTTCAGGATACACACGCTTCTCTAATTTTGATTCTGTTTGATAATAAAACTTGCCCAACCCTTGGAATTGAGAATGAGGTAACAACATTCACAGGTGAGGTGCCTATAAAAAATATATACAGCTATGAGGGGAAGGTAGAAGAAAGACCAGGATTTCAAAATCTGTTTGGAAATAAACATCTTTATACAATGCCATCAAATGTTAAAAACAACAACAACAACAAAATGTGGGGGTGAGGTGGAGGAAAGGAGGGGGAGAGATTAAAAAATGCAGTGATGTAAAGACTACTATACTGTACTAGTTTACAACCTTATTAATTTGTTCCCCAAATTCTAATCTCAACAGAAAACAATTCACACAACTCAGATTACTCCATGTAAAAAAACCAGAAGCGATAACTCTGCCTTTATTTCCTGCAGGCTAAAGAATATCTGGGACATCTAAGGGTGTGCATTTAGGCCTACTGATAAGAGACCTGATCACTGATGCCTCAACAATTGGGAGGAAAGGTGGTGCTGCATTTTCCATTAAGGTTCTTTGAACTTGAATACTCTCTGCTATTAATAAGTCAATTGCATGCACTTGTCAGCAGATACAGTGACAACTGGAATTTTAACCTGTGATAACTCTTGCTTTCCTGAAAGCCATGCTTTACTTCAGCCATTACATGCATGAGTACATTTAAAAACCCCTTACTTTATGGGGAAAAGAGTAACATCTCTCTTGCATCACCCAAGAAATCTTAAAAGTTTTCTACTCTTACATGGTATCTTCATGACTTGTGTAATTTAAATAAGCATCTACCCCAAAACCTATTAACTCTGACACAATCAACATTTAAAACCTCCTTAACAAACACTATGTTCTGTTGGACAGAACTGGTTCCTGAACACCATTCATGTTCACTGGAATTACAGAATGGTTTGGGTTAGAAAGGATCTTGTTCCAAGCCTCCTACAATGGGCAGGGACATCTTCCACTGTCCCAGGTTGCTCTAAGCCCTGTCCAACCTGCTCTTGAACACTTCCAGAGATGGAGCATCCACAACTATTCTGGGCAGCCAGTGCCAGTGCTTCACCCCCGTGACAGTGCAGCCTCCTCTAACACCAAACTGCTACTCACAACACCGAAGCTTAAACAATCTTTAAGAAAAACTAAATCCCACCTGACAAGGCATTTTCGTATAAAAAAAACTTTCTCACAATATCAAACAAATCCATTTACAGAACTTCTCAATTTACTCTGCAATCCTGCCCTGCACAGGAACACTTTCAAAAGACTCCTCTGAAAATAACACATATTACAGAATACAGCCTGGGATGAGAGTGTTACTTTCATTAGCTTTAAGAAAAGCCACTTTTCTATACCAGCATTACACAATGTGCACTTTTCTACCACCAGCATGATGACAGAAATGTACAAATTGCACCCAAGCAACCTCAGTGAGGGTGGAACACTCTGAGCAGCTTCTGCAGCAGCAGCACAGCCAGGGACGGGTCTGACCCCGGGGAGTCTGGCAGAGCCAGAGCTGCCTCCCTCATTGCTTCCCTCCCCGGATGGCAGCCGATCCCCCAGTGCCTGGTCTGTGCACCGCCCACAGCTCCACATCATCACCCACCCCACCATCACCCCACCATCACCCTGCTCTCCCCACACCACCACCGCCCTGGATCACAGCCCTGCATCCCTGCCCCACACCACCACTGCCCTGGATCACAGCCCTGCATCCCTGCCCCACACCACCACTGCCCTGGATCACAGCCCTGCATCCCTGCCCCACACCACCACTGCCCTGGATCACAGCCCTGCATCCCTGCCCCACACCACCACAGCCCTGGATCACAGCCCTGCATCCCTGCCCCACACCACCACAGCCCTGCATCCCTGCCCCACACCACCACAGCCCTGGATCACAGCCCTGCATCATCACCCCAACCTGAACCCCACACCCCTGTCCCACACCACCACTGCCCCACACCACCCGCGGTCCTGGATCACCATCCCACCCTCGATCCCTCAATCACCACCCCACAGCACTGTTACCACATCACCACCCTCAACCACGCATCACTGCCCCACATCACCCACACCACCCCTGACCCTGCACCATCCACATTGTCCTCAACCCAACACTGCCCACGGCTCCACATCACCACAGCGCCCTCAAACCTGCAGCACCCACAGCCCCACAGCACCCTCAACCCCTCAGCACCCGCAGCCCCTCATGGCCCATCCTGTAGCTGTGGCCTGTAGCCCTGCATCGCCGCTGGCCCCCTTCCTGTTTCTCTAGGGCTGCAGCCCCTGTGTCACGCAGACAGCACCGAGTGACCCCACATTCACCATCAACCGTGAATGAACCCCAGTCAACACAAGGCCCTGGGGACAGGAGCCCCGTGCCCATACAGACGTGGCTCTGCTCATTCTCATCCCAGTGCCCTTGTCAGACACACCACGTACTGACAAACAACAGTGCGGGGCCACGTATGCCTCTGCCATCTCTCCCAATCAGAGAGGCCCGGGAACCATAACCAAACCTCCCTGTGTGGGAGAGCTGCCAGCAAACCCCACTCCTGCAGGGCAGGAGCCACTGCCATGTGCCCTCAACAGCACCGGCACCGAGAGCCAGCGCTGGAGGGCAAGAGGAGAGGCTCTAACCAGGTGGGCAGAGGTGCCCACTATTCCAGAACACATTAAGTGTCAAAACTCCATCCTCTTCCACCCTTCATGTGCACTTTTACTTCAGCATCACAAGTAGATCTGTGCTTTACAGCAGCTATGTCTCTTTTCTGCGTTCTTCCAGAGTGAAGGTTCTCACTTGGGGAAGAAACAAACCCATTTTTAAAAAGCAGAAGAGACAGCCACTGCTATACATTCACATGTTGGTTGCTCTGGGGTTCTCTTTTTAGTTAAGTTTTTGTATGTGTTGATTTTCCTCACAAACATTTATTAATATTAAAACCTCACATTACACAAATACAAGTTAAACACTTCCTGAATTTTGTGCAAAATAGAAGTTCCATATATTTTCTGCAGAACAGACTTACTTCTTCTGGCCTCTCTGTTTGCGCGGCACTGAGTTTTGCCTTGGAGTTCTCTCACAGGCTCCATCGGTGCTGTCGCTGGCTTCACTCTTATTTAAAGGCTGGTTTTTCCACGGGATAACATACCCAGGAGTGGGACCGAATTGTTTTAAGTCTCCTTGTCCTAATGAGCTCCGTTCTCCACAGTAACAAAAGGCGCAGAGTTGTTCGCTGTAAAAGGGAAGATCATTACTTCTTTATTAGGGGGTAAAAACCAGCAGAGGATACCCCATAAAAGAGTAAATTTCATGCTAATTTAACCCTTTATAACAAGACAATAAAAGCTCCCACGTGCTATCAGAATTCCGCATTCAGAAACACTATTTCCAGCTAATTAACAGTTACATTAAAAGAACTTTTTTCTGTTCACAAAACTGCCTGATTAACGAAGCAAACAACAACAAAAAATATTCATAGAAATATATGTAAATACAAAATAAATAAATAAAAATGAAAATTAAAAAATTAAAATTATTTGAATTTCCAAAATTCCGTGTGTCTAGACACATGCTTGCTAAAAGGTATCAAAATGTTACAGAACACAGAGAACATTACAACACATACACCTTTCTGGAAGCACATACAGCTTATGTCTAACACAAAGTGCAAACACTATACACTAAAAGGTTTACTAACATGGAGAAAAATGGAATAATGAGAAAACCACAGCAATGGCTGCAGTCACACATGCCAGAGCACACCACATAAACATATCCAACCATCTTCATTTACTTCAATATTTAAAAACAAAATTATGTCTAAAAGTTTTACTGGAGGAATTTTATATTTACAGAACTGTGACCGCTGCAATACCCTGTACCATTTGCAATTATGTTTTAACATGCACAACAGAGCGACAGGATTGAAATGACAGCTCTGACAGCACTCCTTGTGTCACATCATATGGAAGCTACTGAAAAATATTTCTATAATAAACATACCCACAAACTTAAAATGTGAACTTCTGCAACTAATGCAGTTTGCATTAAAGGAAGGCCATTTAACACTTTTTTTTTTTATGCTTAAATGAGCAATTCTGTTTTCTTCATATTTATGCCCCAAAGACCCCAAAAAGATGCCTCAGGGAATCAGGCACTTGGATAGAGCCTTGGTTATGCCTGGATTCCATTTAAATAGATTTCAGTGCATCTCCAAGGTGGCACATTTGGATTTGGGACACTCTGTGCTCTGTGAGTGAGAGGAGAGAAGTGAAGTGGGAGGAAGAGAAAACCTTAAGGCTAAACTGCTGTGAAATATTTACTAAATTCTGGGGGAGAAAATAAAGCCTCCTGTGCTTTTCAGCCTGGAGAGACAAGAGCAGCAACAGAAAAAAGTGAAAGTGGAAAAGGAAAGTTCCAGATCAGAACAGAACACCCTGAGAATCCAGCAATGCCACTGAGATTTGGTTTATCATACTCTGGGGTGGCTCCTTTTGCTCTCACCATAGAGCAACAATAGGAAGAAAGAAAAAGAAAGAAACCTGAACAGGTCTACTACTACTACTGGTAATACCAGTCAGATGCTAAGGAAGGGAGAAGCATATCATGAGCCCAAAATGAAGCCCAGAATGAAGCCAAATGCTTTTATTTATGGTTGATAGGTAGGACTGCACTTCCACATGCAGGTTGGTGGGCAGATAAAGTCAGTCCATGGTACTGAAATGACACCTTCCTGTGGTACTGCTAGGAAACATTTGTCCTCATGTCGTGGCCTCGGCTGCACATCCCTCACTGATCTGCCTCAACACAAAACCAGCAGGAGCCAGCACAAGCCCCAGAGCCGATGGCAAATGTCTGACATGTTCCAGAAATCTTTAGGAAAAGATATCTGAAGATGAAAAAAATCCAAAGAAAATATGGATAAAGGTAGTGTGAGAGCAGTGAAAAATGAATAGTTACCCTGAACAGTATATATGTCTATTTTATAGCTAGCTTTCAGTGTGATAGAGGAACAAATACACTATTATTTGTCTGTCAGTGACTGTAGCCACTGGACTGCCAGTGAAACCTGATCTGCCCTCACATGCAGAGTTCCTAAGCAGGGAAAGCAAAGCTATTTATGCTGGTTGAGACTAGGGAGACTTGCGAGGAGACTTAAGAGATTTAAACAGGCAACATCATGGTATATAAATTACACTAGTTACAAACACAAGATTATCCACAGTGGAATAAATAATTATTCATACATCCTGTTAGGACAGACTATCAGTGCTGATTAAAAGACTTGAGGATAATTACAAACAAATAAACGAAGTTCTTTATAATGGAGTCACGGCAAATATGCAATAATGTTAAGGTCTATAAAAGAGAAATATGAAACAGTAATTAAGAAAAAAAAATAAATGAACTTTTCAAGTGGTATTACTTGAAAAGGCATGCAGGAGTAATGCTGGTATTTCTGGAGCCTGTAAGGCAGCTCGGGCATCCCAACTTGCAGCAGTAGCTCTCTGCAGGCAGTGAAACAACAGGAGCAGTGAGTTTCACAGCTACTCTGCAGCGTGGTGCGGACAGCTGGGAAGCTGTCAGGAATCATATGGCCTGTGCTACTGCTCCTGCTTCAGCAGAGCTGGGAACGCAGCTGAACCACGGGGAGGGGCTGGGGCAGCCCTCACTGCAGGCTGGGAGCACACGGGTGCAGAGGTTAAAGGCAGGAGCGGCAGAACGTGCCCAGAGCACTGCCAGGACACTGCGGGGCTGAGATAGAGCGGAGAGATTACACAAAGGGGAAAAAAAGGTTTCACACTTTCCAGGGGAGAAAGCAGAGGGGCTTCAACTGTACCCACAGCCAGACACCCACAAACACTCAGTGAACTCCCAGCCTCTGCTGCGATGCTGGAGAGACCCTCTGCAGGAAAGCCACGCTCCTCTGCCTCCTGACATGCCACAGCTGCTGGCTTGTCAGGCCATACAAAGTGGCCAGTTCCATCACATTAGCCTTTTAGCTTAAAGTGCTCAGTAAATATTTTAAGTTATGTCTGTATGGGCAGAAGGTAGAGATTTTTTTTCCTATCATCTGAGGACTGCAGAAAGTACTTACAAATCTACTTTCCATATGTCAATATGCAATTAGAGGATCTAAATCTGTGATGCAAGAAGAGCTCTCATACTGAAGATAACGAAATAGAGATACTGGCAAATCTTAAGATCAAACCCTAGATCTGTTATCATAATTAACATATTTTAAGAACAGGATAATTCAAAATGGGATAAAAAGCAAGAGACGATGTGTCACAAATCTTTTTATAAGTTACTAAGAAAAAAGAGAAAGAAGAAGCTCATCAGTACTCCATTTGAGATACATCTTGGGTGCTCCAACCCAAAATCTAAGTTCATAATTATCTGTAACTTCAACTTAAATTACCTATTTTCCCATGACAAATGCTACTTTCTTATAAAGGTTTAAAGATCCAGAGGTGGCTTATTACCAGGAGGTGCTCCTATATCTCATCTCATGCCAGAGGGTTTCACAAATTTAAATGTACAGAAATTTCAATACATAACACTGAGGAAAAACTGTGTTCAGAATGAACCAGACATACTGAGTTTTGGGGATGCAGTAAGATGCAGAAAAGCTAGTCATGTCTGAAACTGATGTCTGTTCCCATCGAGCCATGGGAGGAGATCCAGATCCAGATCTCAGATCTTGCTTGAAGGATGCCCTTTCTAACAAGAAAGATGTTGATGCCATCACTCCTTCACAGCCATTCTCTTCTACAGGTTCTTATTTCATCAGGTCAGCGTCTCTTCCTCATGCAGAATTTACTCAACCCCCTGACAAGAATCTAAAGTGCTATAATCCTCCCCTGTCCACATCCTGACAAAGGATAACAAAATGCCCTGCAGCCACTTAATCCTGAAGGAAGGGAGACCAGTCACTATTTCCTCTACTAGACTGATGACAGTCATCAGGACTCATCCTAAAACACAGACTTTCCCATTGAAACAACTTCATTTCAACACATGCAGGATTGGGCAACTAATTGCACAATATTAAATCACAACCAGAGGAGGAGAAACATCTGGTTGCAAGTATTCAGTCAGAGAATTAAGGTAAAACTCAGAGTCCCTCAAACTTCTTTTTTACCAGAATTAAGCCTCAGCATCAGGATCACCAAGACCTGTAGTTGTACTCTCAGGAGTGAGCTCCTCCTGGATCCTTCTGAACTGGGCAATGGCACTGGGTTATCCTGTGTCAGCCAAGGCTCCTTGATAACAAGCAATTGTGCAGACTGGCTCATGGAAACGTGTTTTGTTTGCTCACAGATGTGCTCTGGTGCCCACGTGAGCACTGTGCAGCTTCTGGAAATCTTCAGATGTGTCCACGGGAGGTTGTGTGACCCTCAACAGTATCTCACTCTCACTCTCCTGCCTGTTTTTCACACATGGGGAGCATGCACCACAAGCTGCAGTGATATGGGCACTGCCATGCCCCCACACCACGTATACAGCTGGGGGAATAGATCCTCCTTCCTCATTCTCACAGAAATGACTTCTTTCCACATCCCCAGGGCCCCCACACAGCCGAATGCCAGGCAAGACAGCGAGTGGCCTGTGCTGAGCATGTCTGTCAGTGAGATGCTTGAAGTTATCCAAGGCTTTCAGTACTCAATGGTGAGGGTGGCAGGCTGAAGGAAACCCTGCAGCTGTCTGTTCTGCACAGAGGTGTTAAAGGTGCTCTTCTTTCAGGAGAGCCTGCACAGGGGAGTCCAAGCATCACGTGGAGATAAAGGGGAGAATTGTCAACAGCAGGAGAAATTCAAACTCTTGCATTCAGCTTGAAGGATGCTCGCCTCGTAACTTTTCTGAAATCCCTCCCAGCCTACTCTAGGGCTGGTAATACCAAAGGAGTTTTGCTGTGCATTCACCTTTTCCAATTAATCACATTTAAACCAGGTTTAAACAGGAAAAAACAATAGATTATTCTATTTGAGAAAATGCAAGACATAGCAACTCCAGTGAGATCCAGTAGCTATAGCCATTGCCTCAACATTAAACACTTGCAGATTGTCACTACTGCTATTTGCCATGATAACAAGTGCACTAAAGTTAAAAAGTAATCCAACTCTAAAAGCATAAAGATCTCTTTCATTCAAGGTTTGGGTTGAAAAAGAAAGCAAAGAGGGTATCATGTGACTTTTGCTATGAATTTGCTTTTAAAGGAATTATGCAATAATTTTCCTCAATGACTGGAAATGCCTTCAGGATGTCTTTTTCACACTCTCCTTCTTACAGGAATTTACAGTGTTTTTAGCATCTATTTTTCACAATTAAAATTAAGCTCAACACAGTGAAATGGAGTATTTGGGAGCAGAACAGAACTTCAGAGCATCGTTTGTACTAATTACTGAAGCAGACTGATGAGAATTGGCCTTGAGAATTCTTCTTCCACCTAACCCTGTTAGTAGTTTTAACATATGCTAAAAGGCTAAATTAAATGCTACAGGGGACCTACTATTTATTTAGCTCTGCCAAGTTGTGCTAATGCACAAAACACCTTTGCTCTCATTTCATGTTGTTATTTAAAGAGTAAAGTGTTTTTCTCCTTAGTGAAGATCCACCATTGTATCATTTATGTAAATTCAAATCAATACCTGCAAGCTGCATTTTAAGTGAAAAAAAAATCCCATTTCTGACTTGAAACAATACTGGGGATCACCATCAGTGTGAGTTCAAATATATGTGAAATATTCGCAGAGGTAAAGTTACTCTCAAACTCAGATTGAGATGAAGCTTTTCAGCATCGTCTAAATACTCTGTAAGTATCTGGACCTCAATAATAATGAAGCTTGAAAGGAAACTACTGAAGAAACCTCATTAGGTGAGGCATAACAGTTTCACATTGATACAGGACTAACAACCCCATAAATCAACCTTCTGAATGAAGGATACTAAGGACAGATAAGGATGGAAAGGGCAAATAGAGACAGCACAAAGAGAAAGAAGCAAAAAATCTCTGCTAAAAGCTGTATTTTAGGGTTTGACACACAATCTCTTTCTGACAGGTAACTGAATCACAGAACAACCTGAAATTGTGAAGTGGTTTGACACTATTATACTATTATAGAGATTTGAGTTTGAAGTAAGTATTTAATTTATGCACCATAATTCTTAAAAAAAAAAAAAAGGAAGCAGGACAGAGTTTCTATGAACTTCAAGTGAAGCATTTTAAAAGTTTATACAAAGCAATTAAACTGCATTAGACAGTAACTGCTTTCCAATTTCTTCAAACAGCACAGTTGGAGTTCTACAGCCATATAATCAACTTAATGATACTCTTTACATTTGAAAGAAAGAAAACATTACCCTCCAAACACAACCAAAACAACACATCTTACTGACATTTTGAAATTTAGAAAATACGTTCTTATTCACCACAAATTGTGTCAGCTTTAAACAAATATTTTAAACTCAGGGTTCAACATATCCTAGATGCAAGAGGAGTTACCAGAATGCCAACCCTGAAAAAAGTGAATTTAGAGGTCTAATTCAAGGTCCTCTAGATAATTCCTTAAGGTCTATGTGAACTGACCTGTGCTCTCAAATAACAATCCCCAACAGAATGCAATTGATTGTACTTGAAAAGTGGCAATTCATGCAATTATGAGGATTATCTTCACTTCTGAAGGATAAAAGTCAAAGACTAAGAAGTCCTGTAGCCTCAACTTTCAGGATGCACCTGTGCCCAGAAAGTATTGTCTGTGTAAGCCAAATTCTCTCTCTTGGTAATTAAAATACAATACACAGAATGGTTTGGGTTGGAGGAACCCTTAAACATCATCTCTTTCATGAACTCGCCCAGTCTGCTCTTGACCACATCTAAAGTTTCAGCAAACCACATCCTTTGGCAAGGATGTCACTCTAAACAACTCTCTGCTGTACAATCACCTCCTTTTATTTTGCATCTGACCCTTGAAAGTTTCACTTGATGACCCTCAATTTCTTGCATTAAAAGAAAGTAAACAGTCAGGATACCACCACCTTCCCCACTCCATCTATGATTCTGAAGCTTCTTATCTTCCTTCTCCAACATCTTTTACAGACTGAAGGGTCCTGAATTATTTAACTGGAATTTATTTCAGATCTTTGATCAACCCTTTTGTTTTTCTGAGAATAGTTTTAAGTTTCACTATATTAATTTCCGAAGTTACAGATGGACTTTCTGTAACCCTACGAAAATTAGTCCGGACTCCTTCCTCTAAATGCTTCTATGCTCACCAAGTAGAGCCCATGTGCTTCAGAAGAGCTTTTGCACATTGAAGCTACAAGCACAAAGATTCTCTCTTGGCTGAACAAAGTCCAATCTCTCTCCGTCCCCACGTGAAAGCAGACTCCATCTGCACCATCCATTCCCTGTGAATGAACATCCTTCTGGCAAAGGCCAGAGACACTCACAGGGATCATCTCTGCAATTACAGCTCTGAGGTGCTCAAAGTCCAGATTTTACCATTTCAATTATTGTCCTTTCCATCAGCTTCGGTATGGAAGCAAGGCAGGAATGCAGGGCACAACACAGTTTGCTGTGCGAGGGAAATGGAAGGTGCTGGAGAAATGGGACTACGGACTATGGGAAACAACACAGATCACACAGACAGCAGAAGGAAGCAAGAGGAAAACAGTCACAACTGACAAGAAAATGAAAAAGAAAATGGATAAAGGGGTGAGCAGAAGTACCATGTAACAAACACCTGTCTAGAAGTCACTGGGAATGGATGGAAGGAAACTGCTCATCAGGCAAACAGACAAAAAAGAATAAACCTCAACTAAGTGAACCCTGAAACAATGATTAAAACTGATGAGCAGTTTAGAATTAGCGAAGAGAATGGGAATATGAGCATTCAACAACATAAGAAAACCAAGGAGGCTGGCAAAGAAAGCTGAAGGCAAAAAAACCCAAATGGAAGAGGTGATATTTGGAAGGAATGAGAGCAAACACTGTATTCACTCAACACTGGAATGGAAGATCCCAGACTATTAAAACTGTCTGTGAATATCCTGTATCTGTGGAACCCCTGACAAAGCAGGCATCCCATGCTGTAATGAGTACTGCCCTCAGCCCTTCAGGCATGACAGACAGACTGCCATCTCCCAGAGGACAGAATACCTGTCCAGGCATCACTGACCTGCCAGTGCTCAGCCTGCTGCTCACCAGTGCAGGCCTTGTAGGCAGCAGGGCAGACCCAGGTGGAGACAAGCAGCCTTAGGATGAGGATGAGACAGAAAAACTGCCTAAGAACATCTGTGAGAGTCCAGAAACCTGGAGCATCTGTGAGCACCTGGGCTGGAGACATTTCATGGTTTCTGTGGTTGGACCATCCTACAGAACAGATTAAATCATGGAGCAAAGGTCTGTGCAGCTTAAAAACCCAGCCACAAATGTCATTGATTATGGTGTCAAATCCCACGAGGCACAAGTCCTACATGAGAGGATGGCCACAATGGCAATTGTTCAGCCTAAGCAAAAGGCAGGATTTTGGCTGCCTGTTAAACCCTTCCTTGGCCCTATTTGTGTGACACGCCTTCTGTGCTCTGAGAAAGACACAGACCATCTGGAGAAAACTCAAACCAGCAAGAAGGATCTGAGCTCAAGAAAACATCATCTACAAAGAAAGCAGGAACAAATTTGGGATTTCTGTTACGAGGTAAAGCATGCTGGGGAAATAAATGAGAGACTTTTGCACAAAGCTGTCCTCCATTATCCTTGGCAGATGGTACGAGTAGTAATGGAATAAACCCAGAATGAGGAGAGTGTGGGTTAGATGTGAGGAAAGTGGTTCCAACAGTAAAAACAAAGAAGAGATGGAAGGGACTGTTTAGGGAAGATAGGGAGTTTTTATTACTGGAAGATTTAAGAGCAGTTTATGTAAGCTTGTGTCAGGAACGACAGCTGTAGATAACTGCCTTGGAAAAGGAGGTGAACAAGATGAGTTCCAAAGGTCCTTCCTGCCCTATAAATCCAAGGCAAAGTGGCTTCAAAAATGATTCGTCACAGAACCCTCCTTGAGACCATTTCCCTAATAATGCATGAAACAAACAGGATATAAAACCAGTAAATATTTAACTTTTTTCTCATTTTTCAGTGTGTGGTCCTAGTCTTTAGTTGTGCCCTGCTAGCCAAATCAGTAATTTCACTCTGGATTAGATTGGTCATTAATATAATGCTCAAGTAGTACTTCACTTTGGAAGAGAAAGGAATGGCATGTCCTCTTTCCAGATGTAAATCACTGGCTTCACAGGAAGATTCCATAAATGCTTATATGGATCTAGAGCTGGAAATGTAAAGGCAAAACTCTGCAATGACTTCAAATGCCCTGTGTCATGCATAAGGCCCATTCTCTGCAAAACAATTCTTGGAGAAAAAACATTCACGTAGAATTACAAACTGCAACACAGTACACGTTCATGTAAAGAAATAATCCATTTCAAAATTAATCTTCATACTGGTATCTCCTCAAAACATGTGCTTGACTTTACAACTTCAACAAATTTCTGAACATAATTTAATATTATATCTTTTATCTAACCTCCTCCTGCCTAGAGATCTAGCTTTTCCTTCCATCACTGCAGTATTCTGTCCAGACTGTCTATTCTCTGTCACTCCACAATTTCTTTTTCCACTGAGTTGCTCTGAGTGTTACAAATTTTGTAATGTGCTTTAAGATTATTAAAAAAAATAGAGGAACAAAGATAAAGAAGTTCACTACTACTTTTTCACTATTTTCTTTGTTCACACAATTTACAGATGTTCACCAACCGCTTCTTTTTGATGGCATAAAGCACCCAAGCCCTCCATCTCCACACTCCAGATTTTATCTTAGCAGCAGCAGCAGCGGAATAACAGGGAATGGCGCAATTGGTCTGGAATGAAAATTATTTGCTTTGTCCAATTACAAGTGAAGCAAGAAAGAAGGAAGGTGTTTTGCCAGTTCTTTGGTGTTGGGTTTTTTTTTTGGTAGTTTTAGCAACAATCTCTCAAGAGCAGATATTTAAGCAGGCCAAAACACCAAAATCAAAAAGAGCTGTGTGAAAACCTCAGCTTCTACTTATTTAAGAATGTTCAGTCTTCATGATCATGGCAAAAGGACTGAAAACACGCAATTAATGCGATTCACAGTCTCCGAGAGCAGACAGAACGTAAAATGAATCAAAAGGTGTTTTGTTCTTCTATGAAATTGTGTTTCTAGGCCATTCTCGTTAGGTTTTAATGCCAGGGGTTGCCAGTGTGGGGAACAGAGGAGGAAGGTGGCAGTGGCTGAGCTCGGAGTCGCAGCCGGCTCCTGGCTCGCTGCCCTCCCCAAGGGCTGCACTTCCCCTGCTCTCTGCAGGCAGCACCAACCAGGCAGCAGATCCCTTGGGAAGGAGCTGGATTCCACTCCTGGCCTGACAGAAGCTTCTCACAAGGCTTATAAAGAGAAAAAAAAGGGGACAACCAAAGGAAAAGGCTCCCAAAGCCGTGACACTCATGATATATAGGAGCTGGCAGTGTTACTCCTGCCACTGCCAGGCTTGGGAGTTTATCTTTGCTTGATGTTATTGCCCCTCCCCACATGTGGTCAATAATTCACTCACTCCTTTCAAGCACATGCCTCATCCCTTTCAGCCTCCCTACCCCAGGCTCAGACTCTTTATTTTAATGGGGTTTTAACACATTGCTTTCTGAGCACTAATCCTGAACCTGTTGTTTAATTCCCTGCCCCAATCCCACTCGCTTGGTTTCCCATATCCCATCTCAGGAAGGTTCCAAAATTTACCAGCCCTCTCACCTTTCTCTTGAATGTTTTTATTCAGCTGCAGTCTCGAGAAGGATCCAGAGAAAAATAGCACACAAGTCAAGCTCTGGCTAATCTCTCAGCTACTGAAATCCTCATCCTAGTTTTGACATGTCCTACTATGTTAAGATCACTGCTTTTCAGTAGCAAATTATTTAATTTTTTCATGGAAAATACTTTATTTTACACCTTGTGTCCTGTGCTTCTCTATTTCATTTATCTTCACTACCAGAGACAGAAACACAGAATTGTCTTAACTCTGAAAAAAGCAATGCTCCACCTACACCTGTAGCTAATTCTCAGGGAGGCTTTGATTCTTTTCTGTCTTTTAGGCAATTTCTGCTCTGTCTGCTATGACATACTCTCATAATTCTCCTGTGTCTAACATACCTAAAGCTATTTTTAAATATACAAATCCTTCCATTTTATTGGAAAGTGAAAGTTACTTATATTATAAAACAGAAAAACTTACCAAGAAAGAGATAAAGCTGGTAATTATGAATTATCTGGAAATCAACTTTAAAACTACTTCCCCAAGTTACAGTTTTAAGGCACAGGGGAGTCACAATTTATCCTAAATCTTGATACATTTCCTCCAATCATTACACAACCATTATCAGTGTCTGTTATCTCACACACTGCATTTTCTCCTAAGAAAACAGAGTCAAGCCCCCAGAATTCAGTCCTCCAACCCCTGAGTGACACAATGTCAGTGGCAGCACTACACAGACAATGACACAAACGATTGATCAAAAGTCACAGATCAGAAGAGGCTTTCTTCAACACTCACTTCCACACAAAACCCTTCCTCAGAAAACCTTTTTCCACTGTTATGAGGACATCAATGACTTCTGCAACTAAGCCCCATTCTAAGTTTGAAATCAAGATTACCTGGGGTCAGAGAAACCCTCTGATTCCCAATTAACAGTTTCATATCTCCTCAATACATTTCTTTCCAAAATGTCAGAGAGAGTCTGATCACTATTATTTTAATTAAAAATTAATAGTACTCAGCTTTTTAATGCTTTGATCAGCCAAAGCAATGAGCACATAATAGCCATTCCATCCTGACTGATCAAAGTCAACATTTTCAGTTGGAAGGAAGAATAAGTTGAGGGCAAATAAGGGCTGGCTCAGAACCAGGCCAAAGTTTTTTCATGAGACTGTTGTCCAGCTTTTAAGAAACAAGTCTATGGCTATGAAAAGTGCTGTAATCAAATATTCATGATAACAGCAAAAAAGTAACCTTGAGAAGAACGGAGAATGGATGAAACAGCACTAAAATTTTTGCAAATGATCCAAACCAGGGTCAAATAATGAAGCAGAGCAGCTGCTCAGTTCAAGTTGCTCTACAAATTCAATGCAATTTAATCTCAGCCTTGGAAAATTCCATCAAGAACAGAAATTTTTACATATTTCACTCAGGTATATGCACAAGAAGTATTCAACTGAATTTTCTGTAAGAAGGAAAGTAGCTCTTGAAATCTAAGAAGTTTGTGAGCATGTAAAACATGAAAATTATATATGCATCAAGTAGATTAAGTAATTTTTTGTGCATGGAAAATACGCTTTGTGTTGGATTAGGAGGAAGAAAATGATGACGACAGTTCTCTCCAAGTCTGTCAAAATATAATTACACCTGTAACTGTCTGGTAGCTGGTAACAGCACATTCTGCAGCAGGAGAGACCTGCTACTGGGTTAGGAGCTGTTATCAGAGCTTCACCAGAGAAGCTCTGCTAGAACTGTGAAACCAGAACACACTACAGACAGTGTGTTCTGGTTTCCTTCACATAACATAATTAATACTTTCACTGCTTTCAGGCTAATTTGTATTACTAAAAAGTTTAAAAAATACAGATGTTATTTTCTCTGTTATAAATTCCAAAACAAGAAAGAACAGAGTAGATATGACAAGAGATTTGGTTTACTTTGTTCCTGAAAATACACTCAACACAAGCCGAAACATCAAAAATAACTTTATACAAATTTGCAAGTACACCATTTCCTACACAGCAGGAAAACTTCAGGAATCACATTTTATCTCCTATCACTTATGCCTCCTTTAATTTACCCAGCCAATACTCAAGGCTTTCCCAGAGCAGTGTGGGGACAGCACTCAGGGAACGTGCTTGTCACCTCGATCTCCGCGGACGCCAATTAAGGCACCAGTCCCAGGCACTTCAAAGCAGCAGCAGCGAGTCCCAGCCCTGTGCCCCGAGCACTCTGCAGCCCAGAGCCCCAGCCCTGCCCTGCCCTGCCCCAGCAGCCGCCTCCTCCTTGCCCTCTCCCTCACCTGCTCTTGGCTTCCACGCCCACGGAGGCGGTGGAGCTCGCCGACTCCTCGGACACCGAGTGCTGAAGGACTGGTGTTAGCTGCTTGCTGCTCTCCACTTCCGTCTGGGCATCCTCTTCTGCAGACTGCTCTTTGACTTCTGGGTAAAGAAACATGAAAAGAGAAATTATTGAATGTTTTATCTGCATCTGGAGCTTTCCCTTGTGCTGCAAACGTCCATTTTATTTATAGACAGGTTAAGCCATGTAAGTATCTTCTGCCACACAACAAAATCAAAAGAATAGGAAATTATCACATCTAGCTCTTAACATGAAACTGGATGCTTACAACATTTATTTCCATAGCACAAAGCACCACTGTGAACTAAAGCTCTTCAACAGCAATAAGGAATGGGGTGAAGGGGAGAGCTGTTCAATGACAAACCTCACACAAGGTTGGAGTTTTAGACATTTCCATTCTCCCCACATCTCCCATGCACCTGCTGTGTCAGCCCTGAACAAAAATCACCGTGAGCATGCTGATCTGGTGTGTATTAAACATTTTTCCTCCTCTATTACCTTTAACATTGTTCAATTCCCTGCACAAATTCAATGCTGCTTACACTAACTATGCTGGCACAGGGTTGAGGAGGTGAAGATGAGGGACATGGTTTATGCCAGCTTAAACTTCATTTTGAACTGAAGGAACATATAATTTTTAGCATGTGTTTACATTATCTTAGCTGTTAGACAGAAAAATATATACACCTACAGCTGACAGTGCTAGATTTGATGAGAAAGTTTGGTTTTGCTCTAAAACATGAAATACGGAGTTGCCACTGTCCGTGCAACTTTAAACCCTCTTCCCAATCATTTCCCCCTTTGCTTGGAGTGAGTCAGGGATTTACCAGAAGGACACAGCAAAGTGCTGTTCCAAGTGCACCAGAATGCACAGGAACAAGGTTCAAGGCTGTACAGCAACAGAATTTGGTGTTTCTGCACTCCTCTGTACTTTGATTTTGAAACCTAAGCAACATAAAACCCACAGGGCTCTGACAGATGTGCTCTGGCATATCCAGTTTAAGATGTGTGTGCCTCATCCTGCCTGTGCCCATGGCTTCTAGGGCTGTCTCACAGCAGTGCCAGAAGAAGTTCCACTTCAGAATTCCCAGTAAATACAAGTTTGAGCTCAGAGGCCAGTGCACACAGCTCTTGCAAAGAAGTCTAGTTAGAGTAAAGCAGCAGATTATTTAGAAAATTTCAGCAGAGGATACATTCACATTTTTCAAAAAATTAGTGCACAACATGTCAAAATATAATTAAATATTGCAAAGGATAAATGACAAGTGGAGAAATGAAAGGGTAGAAGAATCTGCGGCATGGGTGGGCACGCATAAAAACCTGCTACAAGCTTTAATCTTATAAATAAAACCAAGAAAAGAGAAGAAAAAGTCTCAGAACATAAAACTGTGCAGCTTGATCTGAAATACTGAAATCATATGCCTGCAACAGCACATGGAAAATGGGAAATCTGTCTTGTTTCATGCACAGAGATTGAGGGAAGATTTTTCTTTAACCTAAAGTGAACTCATTTAGGGAGACAATGTATGACACTTACAACCCTCAGCGAACACCTCTAAAACATAGTGAAGAGAAACACAACATCAAGGAAAAAAAAAATTCCTGTTCATGACTGGGTATTCCAAGTATGTATCTGAGCTGGTGTAAATTGAAACTGCTTCAGGTAAATCCCTCAGTAACATACATCTGAAATGTTTTTTGGACACCTGAAACATCCAAAAGTGACTATCTGTCCAAAATCCAAATGGCTTGTGTTAGACCCCTTTCACCAACCTATTCTGAAAAAACATGCTGGCTGATTATTTAACACTAAATAAATATCCTCTTGGGACTACATCCCTTGTAACAGTACAGAAAACAAAACAAAATAAACCCAAACCCCACACCCTCCATTTTTGGCACTTGTGAACAAACATCCCTGGATGTTTCCTGGATGAAGATTCCCAAACCAGGCGATGTCCAGCGGAGCCATTCAGAGCGGTCTGCGGTGCGTTTCCAAGTGTGTTGGACCCTAAGGACAATCTTGTGCCACCAATTCCCAAATTTCTAAATGCAACCTCAATGAAGAGAGCAAAACATAAACACCTAGAAGACAGGCAGACACCAAAGCACTCAGAACAAAACCCACAACACAGCCCGAGACAACCACGCCTGAAGTGCTCCAGAAGACCACCGGAAACCCTGGCCTTGCTCCGATCCATCTTGGCAACTTTCTTTAACCTAGTTCAACTGTGCACAAGGAACTCTGTCTTTATTGTGTGCCTGCTGAAACTCTCAATCAAGTAAAGGAAAAAAGCCATTCACTCTCTGCCAGCTTTCCTCTCATTACCATCACTGGGCACCCAGCACACTGGGAAGGCGAAGCTCAGGGGCACTCACAACTCACTCCCAGGAACTCTGGGCTGTGTGAGAAGACACAGATTGTTTCACTACACATGACAACTATATGAGCTTACATCCTTATGGTGCATTTCCCCTGCTGTTTGCTTCTCCAGAGAAGGAGGGACCCAAATTATACTAAATGAGACAAACAACATCTCAGTTGCTGTCTCTGCAATAAAGCAAACTGTGCCTCAATATGCCATTGGAAGACTGAAAACATGGTGCTCACTAAATAGCATGAAAGTAGTATTTACTTGAGGAAAAAAAAAAACTTTGTGAAAGTTTTCCTGCAGAAGATTAAGGAAGAACAGGAGCACTGCATTTCATGAGTCAAATTCCTAGGAGATGGATCCCAACACCAGCCTGGCAAGGGGACATCTCAGATACACCTCAGAGATGTTCTTGGATGCACCTGGCACAGCATATTTAATGAACATCACCAGATTTGGGTATGGCATTTTACTTTGAAGCTACTGGGAATGAAGGATCCACGGATGATTAATAAATGTGAAGCTCATTTGCAGTTTCATATATAATGCTTTATTTGCATCCTCTTTTCATGATTGTTTCTGGCACAATGAAGGTCTTGCTTATGCATAGTGAGTTGGGGGGGGACTGAGATTTAAAAAACCTACTTGTACAATTCCCCAATGTCTCCAGGCTACTTTTTAATGTCATTATCCTTTACTAAAACTTTAGGAAAATACTAGAAAACACTGCAGTTAAAATTTTACTATTTGAACACAATTACATCCATAGTTCTTTCTCATCTGGCTGTTGAGGACAGAAAAGCTTTCTTTTCCTACTAAAAGAAACACCTCAAAAGTACAAGGACTAAAGTTCCTGTCCATATGGGCCATCAAAAGGCTTGAGACTTCCACACACTTTACAGCTTGGGTAACTCACAGAATCATACCTGGCTGAGGTTTGAAGGCAGCCCTGGCACCTTGTCCAAACCCCTGCTCAAGCAGGGCCACCACAGCCAGCTGCCCACATGGTTTTTGAGCATCTCCAAGGATGGAGATATGAAATGCAAGGGGAAAAAATTAAATTGTCTAACATTAACAAGGGATAGTTAAGCAGAGAAGTCACTGGGACTGGTAAGATTTACAGCATGTGTATTGCATTCCTCTTTAATTAACACTTCCACCACATTTGCTTCAGTAATATGTGGTGAAACGACAGTCCTTAGCTTTTATACTATTCAAGTTGTAACTTAGATTTTTTCAAATGAGAAGAAAAACATTTTACAGAGGTTCAAAGATTTCTTCTCTTATTATATTTATTCCCCTTTATAGAGGAGAATGCAGAGAACACTCAAAATATCAAACAGCACATAGCACCCCCACTTGATTATGTAGAGTACCCACCTTCCTAAGAGTATCTGTTCTCCTTATTTCCCTGTCTAATGTAGAGATTTACAGCATTCTGAGTAATAATTGGTAATTTCCTGTTTTCCTGCTCTATCTTCAGACCCCTTGGAAACCTCTCCCCATGTGAGACACAGGTGGGACATTCAAACTCACAAGGGAATCACTCTTTTGGTGAAAAGCAGGAGACTGGGGATAGCTGGGATTTTATTACATGATCACAGCTTTCTTTGGGGATGTGATAAAGCAACATCAACTTAAGATCTAAAATGTTCTTTTGTTACAAACAATCCTTTTCTGTTTTCTCACAATCACAAGGCCCTATTCTACAAGCTACTGGGCAAACATAAAGGAAAATAAGGAAATGTATGTGTGGACTCTGCTGTGGGAATCAGGCAAAGGACAGACAGCATATCCAAAAGGTTTTCCTTTAAATACTCAGAAACTACCTGTCAAGTCAAAACCTAAAAAGCATAAGAGTTCTACCAGAAAAAAAAATCTTTAAAATATTATAATATTCATTATGAAGTGACACTTAAAAAAAACCAAACAAAACCCAAAGAGCTGTCATAAACATAATATTAATATTTTACTACTAAATTAATACTTAGATGCAACAGGTTGACTGTTTAACCACTTTACTTCATTGCCAGACCTACTGACCAGGCAGGCAATGAAGCACATGCCGTGAGCTTCCAGAACTTTCACTAAGAGCAGAAATATTGCAGACCGGGAAATACCAAGATCACCAAACACAGCTGGGACACCCCAGGGGTCTCAGCTGTTGCCTACCAAGATGTTCTGTGAGACAGAGAAATGAGCTTTTGAAGGCAGGCACAGCTATTTTTGCACAAGGGAGATAGATAGTGCTGTGTCAGGAAACAGCCAATGGGACCAAGTGCTTTACACACCCCATAGGGGTCTGCAAAACTACAAACAACACCAAAATGCAGTACTTTTGACAGGTAAAAACCAGGTCAGTGTAGCAACAATATGAAAAGAAACCTTAACAAGGGAATACAAACTAT
The DNA here is from genome assembly GCF_021018805.1 of Prinia subflava. Classification (NCBI taxonomy): domain Eukaryota; kingdom Metazoa; phylum Chordata; class Aves; order Passeriformes; family Cisticolidae; genus Prinia; species Prinia subflava. The sequence goes on along the minus strand of NC_086247.1, from coordinate 147,450,759 downwards.
GAATTTAAAATGCCTACCTGTCCTGGTTTTGGTTAGCACAGTTAATTTTCTTTTTAGTACTGGGTGCAGTGCTGTGTTTTGGATTTAGGATGAGATTTAATTTTGGTAACACACTGATGTTTTAGTTGTTGCTGAACAGTGCCTACTCTAAAGAAAGGACTCTTCAGTTTGCCATGCTCTGCAGCAAACAGGTGCAAAAAGGAGCCAGGAGAGAGCATGGCCAGAGGGATTCTCCACACCATAGAACACCACGTCCAGCAGATCACAGAATGGTTTGAATTGAAAGGGACCTTAAAGATCATCAAGCTTCGACCTCCTGCCAAGGGCAGGGACACCTTTCACCAGACCAGGTTGCTCAGAGCCCCATCCAACCCATCCTTAAACACTTAAAGGGATGGGGCAGCCACAGCTTCTCTGGTCTACCTGTGCAGGTGCTCACCACTGTTCTAACCTCAGCCCAGGGATTTTACCTTTTTCCAATTCTCCTCCCCATCCCAGTGGGGCAGGGAGTGAGGGGGCACCTGTGTGGTACTCAGCAGACAGCTGGGATAAACCTTGACACTACCCAGTATTGTAATTACCAGGTTTCACTCACTGTCCCTGTTTAGGAACAAAACAAGTTTCCACTACTCACAGGTCATAATTCTGTCACTGCTTGGGATACAATCTGACAGCAACATCACCTCCTCTGCCAGTGTCTGAGGAAGTCACCTGCAGAGATCTCTTAGGGGCAGAAATATTTCATAATGATCTGAAAGAGGGTGGTTTTAGATTATCAATAGAAAAGAATTCTTCCTGTGAGGGTGAGACCTTGCACGGGCTGCCCAGAGAAGCTGTGGATGCCCCATCCCTGGAAGTGCTCAAGGCCAGGTTGGATGGGGCTTTAAGAAATGTGGCTTAAGAGTCCCTGTCCATGTCAGGGGGGCTGGAAGTGGATGATCTTTAAGGTCCTTTCCAATCCAAACTATTCTGTAATTCTCTGATTTACTTACTGCAAGAGGTGTTTGATGGAGATGAGAAGAAAACCTGCAGTTATTCTTGTTCTGTACATTCCACTGGATATTTTGATACTTTTCATTCAAATGAGCTTTTAAGTGCTCTTAACTGTTAAATCCATTTCATACAGAAAATATCTGCAAATGTTGCATTAGTTATAAAATAAAACAAGATTCTCAATGTAAGACCATTTAAACTGTAATTTTGGTCACCCAAAAAACATGGAACCGTATTACAGATAACCATAACACGGAACCTCCATGACTGAGGAACTTCCTAAGCTAGGAGTGGTATTCAACAGCACTCATCTCATTGTTTTTCCACTTATTTGTTTAGGTCTTTTTGAAAGCCATGTCAAGTTGTTCATGCCCAAAGCATCCAGGAACAATGAATTCTGTAATTGCAGTAGATGCTGAGTGCAAATGCACCTGCCCTTGCACTCTCTGAACATCACCTGGTGTCCCCTAATTTTTGTGTTGCACAACAGAATGAATCACTGTGCCCTGTCCATTTTCTCCCTAGCACTCATCATTTTTTGGGCCCTATTACATTCCTCCCCAGTGAAATCACTTCAGATTGAAGGCTTTTACCTTAACTGATCCCCACACAGAAGCTATCACTTACTTCTTGTCATACTTGTTGGCCTTTCCTGTACTTTCCCACTTACAGCTCATCCTTTTGGAGAAGGGAAAGCAGAGCTGCACGTGGCATTTAACATGCCAAGGATTTATAAAGCAACAGTAGAAAGAGAAAAAAAACCCTTGCTGATGCTTTATTCTGCTTATCCCTTTGCCAGTAATTCCTAGAATTTCTTTCTCTCTTTGACTTATGAAAGCTTCAGCAATTCTCAAAAGAACTGAAGCACCACTTGCTCAGGTAGCAAAAGCTATTAGAGAGTGATTTTTGTTTACATAAAAGCAGGATGCTATTTCTGCCCTGCATGTTCTTCCACATGAACCACTACTGAATTAAGAGTAATTTAATTTTCTATGGTCACTCTTCAGTGCCTTGCAAGTGGGCACCTCTCTTACTATGCTAAATAATTCATTTTACCCACTACATTCTTCCCCTTTGAACCTGACCCAGAAAAGGGCTACCAGGGTAGGTGTTTGTGGGATTCCAACCACAAACCAGCCTGGTTTATACTGTGATTTGAATTCATCAGCACTGAATTTCTGTTCTACTTCTTTTACCAAACTGAATCAGAGTCAGCCTCAACACAGCATTACTGTAACAAAAATTAAGACAGGTCCACAAAATTAGCAAGCAGGTCCTGCTCATGGCAGAAGGAACAAGATGATCTTTGAGGTCCCTTCCAATCCAGACCATTCTGTGATTCTATGAACTAAAACATGCACAGAGCAGCCCTTTTTCCTGAGAAGAGGAGAAGAGCATACAGCACACAGAGCACACACAACTATTTCAATGTATTTGACTGGTAATGGCCATGCAGATCTTCCATCACATCACTAATGACACAGCAGCAGAGTTAAACATCAAGGTAATAGAGACGTGGAAAATTCTAAAATTCTAAATTTCAAAACCTGTGCGATTATGTTTAACAAAGCACAGTTTGATACCAAAACTGCAAAACCACCATTGAATAAATAAGTAAAACCAAAAAGAAGTTGCATTTCAAAAAAAAACCCCTCCAGAACGAAAAACTCAGCAAGGTTTAAACTGATTTGGAAGTAACAGATTCCACCAGCTCTCAAAACACCTGAGACAGAAATATCAGTCAGAAGGCAAAAAAATTGGATTTTTCTAAATGGCCTATTTTAAGCATGCATGATGATAAATGGTATTATTGAGTAAGCCTGTAATGGTTTAAAGGCAATTATCAAGTAACCTCCTCTTTGGTTTGTTTTCCTCATTACAAACAAATTACCAGAACATAAAGCAAAAATAATAAGATGTTTATAATAATTACAACAACATACTTCAGTTCTGCTAATTTTCCCAATGGCTGAGCAGGTAGAAGTAAGCAGAATAAGAAAGAAGAAATTACTCCTTTTCTAACGAGTACGTAGAATATTAATTGCCTTAAAAATATTCAAGTGCATTTCTAAGTGTGTATTTGCCACAAATATATAAGGCCAAGTTTAATCTAAAAGCAAGCTCTCAGTGGTGTTAATTCCTCCTTTCATTAATTTTAGAAGGGATGGATGGCAATGATGAGGTCAAAGTATCTGCCTGGATTTTAAAACTGGATTTTGGTATTAACACATTGCCAAGAGCTTTTGCCATTGATTCACCCAAACCAGGACTTGCCCTCAGGTGTATTTTACTTTCTTCAAGGAGAGGCTCTATTCAGTATGACGCATATAATTGCAAAGGATGCCTGTATTTCCTTTATTAAATAGGGTATTGCAGATTTTTTTTTTCTCTAGAAAAGTGCTTTTCAGGTTGCTTCAAAGCTGATGAGATTCTGAATTAGTCCAAAATTCCCTGGCAATTTCTGCATGAATAACTTTCCTCCACTGAGAAGTGTTTGCTTCTGGTTCTTCAGTGCTTTGCCCAGAGACAAATGAGGCTGGTCAGAGGAAGCTTTATCTTCAGGAAGTAAATGTGAAGTCCAACAAGAAATCAACTGGCCAGGCAACATCACTGGGTCTGATAAAAATGTTACTAACAACAATAATTTAGATAAGGAACTACTAGTTGACAAAATCATCCAGGCTCTTTTATCTATGACCAACTCTGTGAACACCACGGGGAGTTGAGGGTCTGCTGGAAAGCACTGCTGGAAGAGCTGGTTGACATGATATGGATAGTTAACAGAATAAATACCTGATGGATTCACTAATAGTTTCCCAAGAGACTCAGCAGATCAAATAAACTTATTTTATTGCATTTCTCCCGGATCTGAATCTCAACATTTTTACAGTTCATAGATAGGAAGAATTAGAGACTCTAGAATGAGTTGGCATATTTCACAAGTGTTCTCCAAAAAAAAAAATTAAAAAGGGGGAATAATCAGATAATTAACACACAGAATTCAGTTTTCGGTTTCAACTTAAATGCAGAGCCAAGAAAATATCAAGTACAGAAACTTGCTGAAACTAACAGAAGATGGGAAAAGAAGCAGAAGCCAAGTCTTCATTAGTAGCAAAAGGGCTACCAAACCTATCAGGAGCTACTTGGTGTATTATTTCTTTCTTTGGATTAACAGTTTTATATTTGCATATATCCCTGTGCACAAAGCCACATAATTTCCAGAATTTTCTGGTTTGTATTTTTTTGGCCATTAGAAACTTGCTCATGAGAACAAAACTCTTGTTAGGGAGAGGAGAAGCACAAGAGGCTCCAGAGGGGAACACAGGACTCTGCAGCAAACAGCATTTAACTGATAACCAGAAAGGTGGAAGGTGTTGACAGCTGGAAGGTCCTGACAGGACCAGAGGCACCAGGCACAGAGAAAAACACAGGATGCTCCCTCTGAACATCAGGAAACCCTTTTTTGCTGTGAGGTTATCCAGAACAGGTTGTGGAGCCTTAATCCTTGGAAATAAAAGCTGGTCCTGGACAGCCAGCTCTAGGAGACCCTGCTGGAGCAGGAGTGTGGGTGAGATGATCCCCAGAGATCCCAGCCATCCTTAACCACGCTACGATGCCGTGGTGCCAAAGTGATGGAAAAAATGGGTAACCACAACATCACCTGGATAGAGAAACACCAACATCACTGAAGGAACCACAGTGAAGAAAAATGGAGGAGCAGACAGCTGGAAAGACCAATACAAAGCTGAAGAGCAGAACAGACAAAGTGAGGAGCCAAAGGATCAGCAAGAGAGACTGAGCTGGTGGGTAAATGAAAGGAGTCTGTCCTGAGGTTTACAAGAAGCTGAAAATCTATCAATTCAGTAGGAGCAGTTGTCACCACCCTTTTTTCAGGAAAAAGTTTACTTAGCTCCAAACAGATTTTTTTTCCAAATTCCAGAATTTCCTTTCTCCAATTCCAAATCCCTCCTCCTCTCTTTCCGTCCTTAAGAATTCATCTACACCAAAGGGATCCTAGTACTTGGCAGAGGAGGGACAGGGCTCAGAACTGCTGCAGTTGGCAGGGGAAGCAGCCATACTGAACTGAGCAGAGCAGCACACAGCCTACCCTGCTCTGTTCCAGCTCTGCCTCATTCACATGTGAAATTACAGAATTTTGGGAAGGGCACTCACTTGTTTCCCGAACTGCAATTAGAATGATTGTGCCTCAGCATTGCAAAAGAGCCCCTTTGGGAACAATTTCTGCCTTTTTCTTTTTTTTTTTTATTTAAACAAACATTTGTGTCAACATTACAAACAGAAATAATGTTTGGTACTTGCACACTCCTTGCTTTTTCTCCCCATGAAAGATTTGACAGCTACCAAACATTTCTTTATCTTAGGTGGGATTACACAGGGCTGTAGTGGTTTAGCAAAAAAGGGGATGAACTTAAACCATCACAGGGGCATATCCTTTTTCCCTTCCTGTGAAGGGAGTTTTTATTCCTCCTGCATTGCTCCCTGCCCTAAAAGCACAGCTCATTAAACTGAATACAACATTAGTAACATGGACTTCTCTCATTTTATGAAACTTAGTTAAATAAAATAAAAAAGAAACAACCTCAAAAACCCAAACTCCCATAGTAAAAGAATTCCTGATTATTCTCAACATACGAATTAAACAATGGAAAAGAAGCTAGGAACAGAGACTGAAAATATGTCACAAATCACATGTCAAGATCTCTAGACATCTCATTTCAAGTTTTTAATATTACTATATTGTGTTTTGGTTTGCCAACTATTGCAGAAAATTGCTGCCAAGACCATTCTTTGCAAGCAAAGAAAACAAAACCATCTTTTAGCTGAAGTAGAAATTAATAAACTAGTATAGAAATACCCTTCCATTTAATTAACACAGTTTTAAACAGAGCAACAAACTGAGATTATTCCCTCTCCCACACTTCTGTACTGACACAGGTAAGTGCTCAGAATAAGCTTCAGAGGCAGCAGCCTTTTCAGGTAACATGATTAAACCTCTAGCAAGTCACATGGTGCCCAGCTTTTAAAATAACATAATTGTGATTCTGTCTCTATCAAACTGCTCAACACAGTAATGCTATTTCAAGTCTATTTTGGTTCGCCTGCAAAAATGGGATTTCAGACCTATGTGTTTTTACTAGGCATCGTTTCAGTGAGGAGTGCAGTCTGTAATTCCATTCCATCCATCCATCCTCAGCACTGAAGTGATGCTGCCTCACTTCCAGCAGCAGACCCGGTGGAGTCCTGGTCCCTTGGGATTTCCAGCACAGTGCCACTACTGCCCACACCTTTAGAAAGGGGTATCAGCCTCCTGTGACACTCAGGATTATTCTGATGAAAGATAATGGAGAGACTCATCTATATGCACTCTCAGAGCCTTAAAGATAATTATGTGTTCCTCTCTCTTCAGAATCAAAAACTGCTCTCAGGTTTCTGCTGAGGGACTTTGTTAAAAATGACAAAAGCAAAAAAAAAATACAGCTATCACTGAATTCCCTACACAGCAGTGTACCAGTTAGGTTGGGTTTTTTAAAATATATTTAAAATTTATATAACTTATCACTTTACAGGGACACTTTCTGTCCCCTTCACTGACTTTCATAAGACTGCTTCTACCACATAGGATATAAAGAGTAATCATCCTCATCATCATCATAACTTAATAATAATGATGTAATAATAGAATTAGAACTAGTCTTCCTTTACCCTACTCTGTTTTTCTACACACAAATACGTGCTCAACGTTTTCACTTATTTATTTATTAACTAGTTAACCTACTTGTAGAAGCTGCAAAAGATCACCCAAGTTCACTACACTCAGCAGTTTTATTTACAGGGGCAGAAAAACAATGGGTAGAATAAAACAATGAAATATTCATGTCCACATGCTATTAACACTTAAATTCACCACAAGTTGTGACTACACACTCCTAACACTCCCCAAAGCCTCGAGTCACAAGCACAAAGCATTCTCAGCATCATTGCACATCTAGCAAGAAGGAAGCAAGCAGCCAGCACATAATTCAGGAGAACTCCAGCCTCCTCCTCATCTGTGGCTTTCACCACAGCAGCCACGCTCCTGCATGGCCCATGAAAAATGCTGCTGCAAAAATGACTCTTTTTCAGATCCTCTACCATTTGTCCCTATAAATCTACACCAAGCACAGATACCTCTCTTTGTCATTAAGGACTTCACTCCTTTCCCCCCTCCACTCAGCAGCTTTGAGAGGAACTGGACAACTCCCTTAACTCAGCTGGCACTTCCATGCCACTTCAGCCCTGACCACCAGCTTCTGCTGCTCGTGTCTCTGTGCCTCCTTCCACTTCTCTCATCACACACACAGGGCCACCTAATTAAATTTATAAACCCTTAGGTCTCAATGCATTTTCAAGGCTTATTTCTGTCAAAACAACAAACTTTTGCCAAGTGGCCACGGCATCATCCTTCCTGGTGGGTTTGATCCTTCTACACTCAGTGCCTGGTTAAAAACAGGCAAATGGCTGCAGACACGTGCCTGGCAAGGAGATGACAGTTCCTCACCATGGCCTTTATCTCATGTGTTGGCTCATCTGTTTGTCTCTTTAGGCTCTTGAACTGCCAGAACAGAAATCACAAAATGTTTTACCAGTACTCAGTCCAGAACAATGAGCTCCCTCTGGTAACTGAAGCATTTGGCTACCACCACAACAAATATTTACCAAAGCAGGAACAGAGATTTATCCTGTTTCCTAAGCAGCAGCAGGAAGCATTAGTATTTGGCTATCCTGGTTATCCCTTTGGTATATAAACTGCTGTAGTTAGCTGGAGATACAGGTCAATAAGTAGTAGTGTATTTTGGCGGGTATTCCAAAAACAGCAGCTGCCACTTCAGAGCTTTTATTTTTGTTAGATACAGCCTTGCAAAAGTAGGGAAAGAACCTCTACAAATCTCCAGTACAAAGACATTCCCATGACATTATTTTAAAATAACAGCTTCAATAGCTTTAAATTAATATAGGTTTAAATATGGAGGTTTTGTCCTTTTAAATCTGCCCAAATGCACATCTGGTGCTAAAAAATGAAAGAACTGTTTCTTGTCTACCAAAGTCCTGCATAACTAAATGCATTTCTGAGAGAGAAGCAATCCCAGAGAGCATCAGCACTATATTCTCAGTACCTGTTTCCACAGTGTTTTCTGTTTCTGCTGCCTCCAAACCATCCATACTGTCTTCATCCTCCACTGCAGTTTTTCCTCTACTCCGAGGCCTGCAAACATAAAAAGGAAAAACTCTTTTTAGACTGAAAGCATTTGTAAAATTAGGACTTAAATCACTTCATTTTGAAGGATGAATGTCAGCACTTAATTATGTAACATCCAAGCTAACCCATGATGTCAGTCTTGTAAAAACTGGAAGCTTCCTCCCCTTTTTCCCCATTCTAGGTTTATGTCCCCAGCAAGGTGCACTTGAATCAGCAGTTGGCCCCTTAAGTTTCTCTGATTCTTTTTACAAGACAAATACAATAATGAACTTTTACAGATCAAACAACAGCCTAACTCAGCCAGATTTTGATACAACCATCCTGTCTGCTCCACATAACACATAACTATAGAGAGGTAAGAGAGAACACTACCCAAAATCTGGGCAGTAGCTGCCATAAAATAGAGACTGATCCACACAGAGCACCCTTGGAAGAAATTTCCCTAGAATAATAATGATGCTAAGGCAATGAAACTGAAACACACATTATTTTCAGTGAAACAATATTTTGACACATGAAGTAAAATGTTATGAGAGATGACTAGATGTCATCACATTAAAAAAGTCATCACGTGAGGACACACTGTCAAAACTAAAATACCTGGCAGATTTGTTTCAATTTCAACCAAGGTCTGAGGGAAAGCAGACAGGTTTGTGCCACAAATTCCAGCCTTTTTTCCCCTGCCTGGCTCTTCAGTAACTATCATGGTGGGCTGTTGAGAAGCCCAGGCATCCAGATTCCCAGCTGTTCAGCAGCCCATTTGAAAGGGAGCCAAGAGCTTGGCAACTTGCCTCCCAAATTTTCAGGCTACTTGGCAACCTGCCTGGCATGCTGACGGAAAGCCTGGGAGACCCTGGGAGCTTCTGATTCCAAGTACACAAATTTTGAGCAGTTTGGGGCATCTCAGCAGTTCCAATGTCCCAGAGCTCCCAGGCAACCATTCAGCCAACCAACACGCCTGGAATTGGGATGCCACACAGGCCAGCACACGGGCACCCCGCCTGCCCCCAGACAAAACCCCTCCAGTTCCTCTTTCAAGGAGGATTCTGAAAGGTTTGGGTTTAGTTCTGCATCGGGGAGAAAAGGTTTTGGGTTTTTCTGAAGCGATTAAATCATTCCAAAACCAGCATTTCCTTTTTCTGTACAGACTGTTGTAGCAGTTGGGTCCATCCAAACTACTTCCGCAGGACTGGATCTATTAATGAGCTACAGAAGAAAAGCTATCCTGCAGTGCCTTGGGTTCTCCTGGATCAAAGAACTGGGCAGAACTGGAATCATCTCTGCACTCTGTACTGGTTGCTCTCCTGCTAGAAGAGGATTGACTGTCTTGGACTACCTAGCACAACAACCCCTTCAAATTATGTTGGGACCATTTTAGTTTCTGTGAAGGAGAAAAAGAATAATTAAAATGAGGCTCAAACCAAAGTCTGAAAACCTCCCACTCAATTTACAAAGGAGCTGGGGGGAAGAGAAAAGCAAGAAGAGATTAAGGGCAAAAGGACTTTTCTTGGCATCCCTATAAAATTTGTTCAGAATAACGCTGAAAAACGTGAGCACAGTGGGAACCCTAAGGATTACAAGCCTATCATTCCCCTTGCCTGCTTATCCATAAGCAGTGACAGCAAACCAGAAAACAAAAACTAAGTAACAGCCTTTCTTACAAGAGACAGGAGCATCCCCTTATTTGCCACTTTACATGTTCACACAAAAATTGAAAGCAGAATAAACTGCACAGTGACCAGAAGAAACTCTTGCACTCCTCTCTTCAGCCACTGCATCAGCCCAGAGCTGGCCAGAATGGGGACACACATTTTGGAAGAGGGAAGGACACAAACACTGCTGGCAGCAGCATCTGAGATGCTCACAGAGATGGATTCCCATCTGTAAAAAGGAGTAGGGAGTAGAGCACACGGAGTAGCACAGCCACTGGATACAACAGGCTGGATCTTCCAGCAAGACTGAGATGCAGCAAGGAAGGTAACACTCCTCTAGCACTTAGAAAAACAAAGCAGCAGGCAAAGAAGCCCAAAGCATTAAAGTATTAAATTTCTTGCAGTTTTTCACAACATCCCAGCACATCACCCAGCATCCAGTGACAAGACAGGAATGCAGGTGAGTGAAAACACTTCCCTTGGTGCAGGAATGCTCAAAAGCTTTACAGAACACAATCAGCTAAGAACAGGGATTATTTCTAAATCCTATCCCAATTATTCTTCTACCAACTACCTGTCTGCAATGCAAAGTTACAAGTCCGTACTAAACAAAGATTACAGTGAAATCATCACAAACATAAATGATAATTCTGCTTTTTCACAGCCACCCCTTTTCAGTATTCCTCAACACAGCCCTGGAGGTAAAACTTGCTGCATAGTGGAAGATGATGATTGTTTATGTTTATTTAATAATTTACAGATGAGTTTAGATTTTCTATTAAACTACAGTTCATGTATTAAACACCGAAGTACCTCACAAAGCCTTTTTAAACATTTTGTTTAAACAAGAGCAGTATTTGCGCCTTGAACTCCCTATTGTATTTTAGCAACCTATTTAACACCAAGGAAAAGCGGAGGTTTCAATTAATTAAACATAATTGCTTCCTTCAGCAGAAGATATAACCATGTCTGGTGTCTTCTTGCCATTCCCCTCCCCCAAATATTTTATAGAAAGCCTTCTTAATGTTGTGCAGGTTTTAAATAAAATTGAAGAAACAGTGGAAAGCATGGTAGATTATATCATGCTAGATATTAACTTTTTTTTTGCTGGTTACATTCATTTCCCAGTCATCCGAAGAGATTTTATTCCCTACAAATTTATGTTTGGCTTCGAGTAAAAAAATAATTCAAGTCACAAAACAGTGAAATATACACTGTACTGACAATTATAATTTAATGTTTCCACAGCAAACACCATTTGAGAAGGCCATATAGCATACCTAATCGCTGCAATCAGCATTTCTAATAAGAATGGACTGTTTCATGTTATTTGCATTAAGTTTACACATTTTATACATAAAGCTTTTGGCCGGTTTGCATAACACTGCATTTTTCCACTGACAAACCCTGTTAATTTTTTTTTTTCTCTATACTTATTTCCACTTGTCCTTAACTACAGTGAGAAAAGCAGCACGTGCTCTGTTCTTTGCCTGGGAGTTGGTTTCTTCTCAAGCTCATCCTTCTGAAGGAGGATGTGAGAAGGCAATAGAGGAAAGATGGTGTTAGGGGCCAGTTTTTGGTGCCTTAAAGCAATTATAGAACAACAGCCCATGACTATTGCCCTTCACCCACACAAAACCAGGCAATCCTGAGCTGTAACTCCTGTACTGAACACTACAACCTCAGTTCTGCTCTAGATCTTGAAGCCCAACCCCAAATTTTCTTACCAGGAGGAGAAACTCCACCACCCTTCCCCATCACAGCGCAGGAGCCCAGCAGCTCGGGGTGGCAGAAATATTGAACACAGATGAGTCACGGCTCCTACAGCTCCCACCAGAGCCAGAACACAATGTACAGGCAGAGCCTGACCACTGCACACACCACCACAAAACAATAAATATCAGTCAGTGGGCAGGCAGGGTGCTGAAGTCCTGCCAAGGTCCCTGCCATGGCTTCCTCGCCTTTTTCCTACTACACAGTTCAATTTAGAAGGAAAAAAAAAAGAGCACGTCTATTTCGGCTCAAAAGAACAGATCCACTGAGAGAAATATAACTTCTTGAAGTGTTTAAAGCACATTCAGCATTTCATGGAATGAAGTCAACAACAAAGACAAAACTATACTTTTTTTATTAACACAGGAATCCAGTTGAATACAATTACTGTCTACGGTAATTTTCTCCTACTTCCATACAACAGTCATTTATCAGAATCCTTTGTGACCTACTCCTAAATTTTTTATCAATTAGCTTTTTTAGCTAATGACTTTCAATTATCTCCATCTTTAAATATACCATGGTAAACAAAAATCTCATAATTCTTCTCTGGGTAAGCAACTAATTAAATTTAGCCCTGAGGGGGAAAAAAAAGCCCAGAAAAACCTTTTGCAGGGCTCAGCAGAGCATTAGTTACTCCCTCTACACAGGGGGAAAGCCCTGCTGAGGCTGTCTCAAAGCCCTGAGGACTTGGATAACACTGGGAGATCACCAGGCACCTGAGCAGCTTCTGCTGAATGCATGGAGAGAAACACGGGGAAAAAATGGAAAAATCTCTTATTTACTGACAGTAATGAGATACTGGTTCTTTTCTTCTCTTTTCTGCATGACTGGGTTTTTTTTTTTTGTGTTTTGTTGTTTTTTGGAAGGTAACAGCAATAGCACCGTAACTGGACAAGTACAATGTAGGTCAAAAGTACATCTTGGATCTTATTCATTCTTTCCACAAAGTGATCAGGAATAAGGCCATGGGCCAACATTTCCTGGAACCACATGAAATAACTGACAAAGCTACTATCCTCAGCTGCCTGTCACTGCCAGGCCTGGTTTATGATTACCCAGAAGTTATTGCCAGACACCAGTTTCTGTAAGTCTTCCCTAAGTTGCTACCAACAAAATCATGTGACAGCTTGTTCAAGACCGTCTATCAAAACTATTGTACTCACCCCATGCATTTTGTTCCAGGCTTATGAAAACAGGTACACATGTCTCACTCAAGAGTTGACCTCTTTTTCCAAAATGCTGAAACCTCTAAATCACTCAGAAACAAAAGCACCTTCCTTCGTATGCTCTGCAAACCATGGAGCAAACTGATGGTGCTAAATATACAAACCAGGGCCAATAACCTTAAAAAGCAGTGTAACATCTGGGATACAGTAACATCCTAAACCAGCACAGATGTCTTGTTAAATGAACATCTGTCCACAGCCTTACCCTGGAAGATGGTGCAGGCAGGATTTATAAAAAGGTTCAATTAGTGCTGCCAGCAGCACGGCTAGTCACAAATTAACTGTGTTCACAGGCACTTTCACAAGTGAAAGCTGTTACCCTCTTTTCAAGAATCTTTTTAACAGGTGTGCAAAAGCCACATGCTCCCACTACACTACTACTGAACCGTAGAGTCCTAAATACAGCTGTAAAAGTTTAACTGTGCTTAAGTAGAAGCTAAAATACTCAAGGTTCAGCTGGTAGCCCCAAGCAAAGAGAACCACAGCAAACAAGGATCAGTTCATGGAAATACCTATGAGGAAAAGGGTTTTTCTTTTTTTTTTTACCCTCTCTGAACACTGCTTTACTCTGTATTACTTCTAAGAGTTGAGAAAATTCTACATCCAAGTCTGGATAAAATGAAGAGCACAGCTCTGGAAGCAAGAAAGATGCCACCTAGTTAGAATTAACTTCAATAGCCATAAACATTACCAAGCCTAAAATAGGAAACTCACTTATATTGACTCCAGCCTCAAACTGATTCTGATTTAAAAGATTCTTCACAGGATTTTTTAAATTGAGCAATCAGTAATAGGTGAAAATGTTTTCTGCATTTGCCCTCATTCTCCACTGTTTTCTTTTGTACATGGTAAAAAACCAAAAGAATGCAACATGGAGTTTCTTCTTCTTATGTTATACATGTGTACACTAAAGGCTGAGGGATCTTGATGCATGAGAAAGATGTGTAACAGAAACATGTAAAGTGAAAGGTGACAAAAAGTTGACTGTTCATTAATAGAGAGAAGTGAAAACTTTCTTGTTTAACATCTGCTGAACCAGACTTCAATTAAAATCTCACAGAACTTGGAAAACCTTCAGTTCCATTACTGAAACAATCAAAAAATACACTTGATATTGCCTGTTAGTTTCCTGGTACAATCAAAGACAAGTGTGTTTATTACTACTTTTAATTTATAAAGCATAATAATCTTTTAATAAAATACTACATCAAAGAGAAGTGACCAGCTTACATTTGAACCCAAAAATTGCAACTTCCCATCTTACATCTCCTCTAACCAGTAACGATCTAAAAAACATTATTCAGTCACTCAATACTATTCCTTTACTCGGGCTGCAACATCTTTAGAGCTGAAACTTTTTCACATCTCTATTTTATGCAGTTACTACTGAAAGCAACAAACACTAGAAAAAAAAGAATATTACTGCCTTTGAGATCAGGGATGTCTGAGAAAAAGCATAAAAAGGACCTGCCTCCACTGGACAATTCTCAGCTTAACTTTTGCAGTACTGCCCTGTGACAGGGAGATTTGTCAAAGATTTCCTACACTGCCCAAAGAAATGCAAATAGAATTCAAGATTAATTGTACTGAATATCATAGATGCATCTTTGCTTTCATTCCAGAGTACAGTCACTGTTGACATAAAGTAAGCAAATGCAGAGGAAACTCATTCGTAAATGCAGAGCTCTTGAGGAAACAAGGCTGGCCTGAGGGGCTGGGAGTGAAGTATCAAAATGAATCTGCATTGCATAGTTCTAATGATTTAAAGCCAACTACATTAGTACTTTTAGGTAAATGTGAAGCTTTGCTTGTCTGTATTTTTGACTTCAATTGTCCTCACACAGCTCCCTGTACTATGGAGGTTCTCAGGCCCATATTGGTGCAAAATTACTTTCCATAGGAGCCAGAAAAGGCAAATAGGATGTGCTGCCTCTGCAGGCACTCGTCAGAGGACTGTCTACTCAAATCAAAGAGCATCAGGAATGTAAACCCAGTGCTGAAAAATCTTAATCTCAACTCAGTTTTGCAGGAGGCCACAGATCCAGGAGGCTGAAGCTGCACTCTGTTGAGTGATGAGGCTGGTCTGGACAAAGCCACCACATTCAGTATTTTCTCTGTTCCTCCCTGATGTTATTTACAGTTGTTCACTTTGAGTCTGGAACTGCTCTTTTAAGAGATAAAGCTGATGAAGGCTATCATAGCTGAAACAGAGCTTTCCCAACAATATCAAGACCATGAAGTCTTCTTCCCAACTTGTTACCCACTTGAGAACGTCCTCAGTGGGTTGGCAAGAAAGACACAGGGTCACACCAACCAAAGGTCAAACCAGGAAGACTCAGTATCACTGATTACCAGTTCATTAACACTTGCAGGTACATAAAATAATACATTTTTCACATGAGCCCAGAAAATACCAAGGACATCACAGCTCTGCTACAGCCAGTTATGGCCTGAGACACTGACAACAAGCCAACTACACTGCAAGGACTTCTGCACACTTTTTATGTTACATTTTCTCATTACATGAGAAAATCTGAGTTGGATGTTCAAAGTATGAAGCCAGGCTGCCTGATCCGCATGTATGGACCTCAGATTTGGAGACAGTTCCAATAACAGAGTGAGAAATCATATAAAAGGCTTTCAGATCTTCCAGCTTTCTTTTTTACTCTTCAAACCGACTGCTTAGACATCTATAAATTCTGTAAGTGAAAATTGCTTTCAGTCAACTATCTGTCACATTAACCCAGCAAAGCACAGCATCAGAAACTGCTACAGGTTCCTCTTTCTCAAGAACCACATTCCCACTGATATGGAGCCTCGTTTATAGTTTTGGTTCTGTAACACAAAACATTTTACATGCAGATCTGAACAATTACACACTTTTCAGAAAAAATTGCAAAAAAAATTCAGATGCAATTACAACACATTGTGTATCTGCAGCTTTGAAGAAACTACATCCTTTCTATATTTGTTAAAGTGCACTTGGCCATACTCACTAACATAACGATGCAAAATCACATACTAGAATTGCAGCACTTCCAATATCTTTAAAAACCCTTTCTAGAATCAAATTAAGACAATTTTTTGGGAGCACCAAGAGCTACCACCAAGTAGAGGCATCTGCAGGTTTCCAATCCCAGCAAATTCTGTTTTTCTACCTGGCTCAAGACTTGATAAATGCTCTGCCTTTGTAATACCCCCAGATAACAGTTAGTGTGAAGCTCTTTGGTAAATTTGCTAAATAATATTTATCAAGTCCACTGACTGTTTTCACATGTTCTGTTTTGACAAAGAGAAAGAAATGGCAACATGAACAGCTCAGAGACCAGTGGCACTGTCAAGAGCACAAATTTCTAACCACACGTGACAAATTCAACCTGCACCTGCTCTTGTCCCTGCTCCTCTGTCCTCTAAGTAAACAAAATTGCATCAAAATATGCCACTGCACCCAACACTGCATTTTCCTGGCGGGAAGCATAAGCATCCACTTTGATCCGAACACAAGATTTGTTTCTCCATGACGACGGGCTATGCCAAGCTCTAACTCCTCCAATCTTGTGAACAGCCATGGTGCCCAGAATTTTTTACCCACATCAGCACCAAGCTCGTGTCTTTTTTAAGAATTATCCAGCTCCTTGTTCTTTCACACGCTGCAAGGTTTGCCTGCTACTCTCTTTTGAACAAAGGTGGCAACACAATGGTAAGGGCTGTAATTCTCATGTCTGGTGATTTCGAGATCCTGTACATAAAATTCAGCGGATCTGAGTCATCACGCATGAGAAACAGCTGCCAAGTACTTGGAACTTGGTAGAAGTTTAGGTCTCTGTGAACAGATTTTTGTAATTTTAGCACCATTAATTAGAAGTCATTTTCAAAGATTTCCTTTTGGAACTTTGCAGTCTGACAGAGTCTTATCACAGGAACATCGAGAAGATTCTTGCAAAGTGCATTTGTCTCCTTAAGTTAAATATCCTCACTGGATATATTTAGGTGCCAGGTGAAGGCTGGGCTCTCTGCCACTCAGCCACACACAGTGCAGGTATACAAATAATCCAATAATCTAATACTAAAAACTAAAGTTTCTACTCAGAGATGTGTTTTTATACCCAGCAAGTGAATCTGCATACACTGATTATACAGTGTTGTAACCACTGCTTTTATTCATCATTAATTTAGTTGGACACTCAAAAAAGGATGCAAACATTCAACTATTTTATATTTTAGATAAACTAACCCCACTCACATGACATCATTTTGAGAGGTTTCCAGATCTTACATCTATCAAAACGCATCAGCCAGCTCAGAACATCTCTCATGCTTTCTCATCGAATAAAGCTCAGAGTCTTTTGTCTCAAGTCACTTTTGCTAATGTCTTCAGACTTCATGGCAAACACAAAGTCTTCCTGTAGATTACATGGAAAATAAATCCATTGCTTCTTGTTGTTTTTGAAATGTTTCTGATGCCACTAATACAACCCAAAAAACCAACACCTTTCTCTCCCTCAAGTTGGTGTTACAGGATTTCCTGAGAAAGGCAGGTGTCCACCAGTTTCACCTGAAATTATGTTTATGAAAAGCAAAGAAGAACCTATGGGCAACAATTTCAGTGCATTTAATCTTAAACAACCATTGAAGCTTCAACTAGAAGGATCAGGACATGAAAGGAAGGGCAGTACCCAAAGAGCTATAAATAACCTGCTTTTATACAAGATGCTGGCCTAGAATACATTAGACAGAATTTTCTTTATAATACTCAAATTAATTGATGGCATATAAGAAAAGTAGTTCTTGCATGTCAACCACAGTTTGTCATTACCCATCCAAAATGGATTTAGACAGGAAAAAAACACAACACAACAGAAATGAATGTCATATCACCACATATCTTTTCCATCTGTTAGCACCCTTAGTGCTCCTTATAAAGAAATACATTTTTATTTCAGATAATGTCAACAAGTATTATGAAATATTTCTCTTTCAATAAAACTGCTAAACCTAGGAAAGCCAAAGGGAAAAAAGCACAAGATATGCTCACTAATTAAAAATTCATTAAAACTTAGTCAGAAGGCTTGGAAAACCTCAGAAGAATAAAAATAGATCTAAGAAGAAAATGGGCAACGGAATCAGATGGGTGTCAGTGTACATTTATAATTCACATGAATTGTTTTTCTTTTAACAAAATTGTTTTCAAACTAGATGTAAATCCTAAAAGCCAGATCATGGAAACTATTTTTATACCAGAGTAAATAAATGTCTGGAAATACTATTGTGAAATATAAACAACAATACAAGTAGCATAATAAGCAACACTCCACAGCACAGCACAAGAAATACAGATCTTCAACATGTCTAAAAGCTTCAGTATAAACAGGCATATCAATCTCTAGGGGTGCTGATGAGGTAGAAATTCTAAGGTTTTTGTTAGAAATTCTGCTAACAATAATGTGCCTAAATCTTTTTTTCATCCCTGAAGAAGAGTCTTCTAACCCAGACACATAAATTTGCCTGCTGACAATTACAGATAGTTTACAATTAGCTCCAAGTAATAATAATAATAGAGAACTTTTACACTTCTGTTTGAAGGACTGTTAAATTACCATTATTATTTGGAACAATGATCATTGCTGTTCACCAACATTCTCAAAATTTCACCTATTTTTATTCGAGACCACTACCAACTATACCAAGCTGCTTTGTAGATTTTTTCTCCATAACAGACTTCAACTCTTTAATATGAATTAATGCTAATTTTTTTTAATTATTGGAGGGCTAATTGTTTTTTTCAAGTCTTATTTCCTCATTGCTTTAGTGTGCCCTTAAAGAAAACCTTTAAAAACGTGAAGTTAATAAAAAGATGGGCTTCCCAGCACTTGATGCTAGAGAATTTCTTCTACCTGACCATCACCTTGACACTCCCAGCCTGAGAAGGGATCAGAGTGCCAGAACTGCCAGCACAAGGGTGATCTACTGCTCAGCCTACATCATGCGATACAGGTCAGAGTTATAAACAAAATTCTCTGTCACATGAGAGGGGCATGTCCCCAGAGAACCCTGCTAGAGCAGCTACTACAGTGGAAGCCATCCAAGAGGACCAACTGATACCTCCAGGTCAAGTTCCTCTGAGGCCACCATCCAAGGACACAAGGCTGCAAGCTCTTTTCTATTTACTGCCCTGCAACTTGCACAAGGTCCTCAAGTTCTGCAATTTCTCTCCAGTTCCACAAATATACTCAGTTTAAATGTTAAAATGTGGGGGTTTTTTATATAATAGGAGACCAATTCTCAAAATCTATGTTCACTGTGGAGAAAAACATGGAAGTATTCAAGATTCAAACATGCAGACTTAGTGATTTACAAATTAAGTTGAATTAACACTGATTGAATCTATACCCAGCAAAAAGGAGAGTTTTCATCCACATCAGTTTATTTCATTCATTAGAGGCTCGTGAACGTCTGTGCTGGAAGCAGCCACGGAGAAGAGCAGTGATAGGAAAGGGTTACTGCAGAAGGAGGAGAGAATAAAGCCAGTGGAGCTTCTTTTAGTGACAGTGCAAGTAACGCTGTCTAAAAGGATTTGGAAAACATAATCTGAATCCCTTTGCTTTCTAACTTTTTTTTTTTTTTGCAAACCACAAGAAAAAAAAGTAATGAAGATAATCAGAAATGATACTGCAGTTGATTTATAATGGGACTATTTGTATATTTACCTAATCTTTTCTGAGCACAGACCTTCTGGAATGACAGCTTCTTAGATATTTATACTTTTATTTCAGCTTGCTTTTTACATATACACATATGCTTCTAATTAACATTTTACAGCATGGAAATTCAGTTCTACTCACCAGACCACACCACAGAGCCTTAAAAATTATCTTAATCAAATGTTTCAGAAGTACTTTCAGGTATAAAAATCTGGCAGAGCAGCTCTGAAAGAGCTACACTGGCAACCACTTGTGAAGATGACACAGACAGCGAAGCACATACATGTAACTTAATGGCCCTAAAGCTACTCATATTTATCCAAATACTGCCTTGGTGTCACAACAGGACAGAGCAGTTCCTAGCTCACAGCCACACAAATTTCAGTATTAAAATAATTATTTTTTCTTAAGAGTATTCTGCAGATTTTTTTTGCAGTATTTTTGCACACTGAAATTTCTCCCTGAAGTACCTGAAAGCCTTTATGCTAATAAAAGAACTACAATTGAGGTATGCCTTGTCCTCGGAACCTTAGAAACCATTTGTCTTTTGCAATCAATGTATTAAAGATAACGTTTGAAAAGAATCTTCAACCACAAAGGTGTTCAACATTCATTACACCAGCCCTGGAAAAGCTGCTACAGGGAGTCTGACTGCTCCCAGATTCACTGGACACAATGCCAGAATCATTATCCATGCCAGCCCAATATCCATAACTATCACTCAATAACCGTAATTGATTGCAGCCTGTCTTTCACAAAGCCACTCACTTTGCCATTCCCTTTGTCATTTGTTCCTCCTTCTGAATTCGTGCTCATTTCCTTTGTGAACTTCTCTGGTTTCAGCTTTCAACCACTGGTTCTTGTCCCTTTTCCTCTTACATTAGGGAACCCTTAAGAACTCAGTATTTTCTCTGCTGGAGATACCATTCACTGTTCCCTATTGCTTGTTTTTAGGGTTTAAATCCCCCATCCCTATAATCACACAGACTGAGCACCTCTGCCTTCCTCCCCAACACAATCTCCTCCAAGCTTTCTACAATTTCTGGTCCTTTGCACGACTTTTTGCCAATATTTCGGTCTTTCAGCTGTGGATATCTGAATCACATTGAAATGGCAGCAGCAAATCTCACAATCTCTATGATAAACAGAGCTTCAGTGCACAGCCACAAACATCCCACACTTTCAATCTCTTGCCAGAAATGCTCCTTTCTGGACTGCAGCCCCATCCCTAAATCTCTACATGGCAACACCATCCCCTCTCCTTATTCTGAAGAGCATTTTGTTTAACTGCTCCTCTGCCTCTTCCCTGTGCTCATCCATGTCATTCCATATACAGATTTCAACAGCAGTAATTGTTATTAATATTGACTAATACCAGACTTCACTGCTGGAGGACCACCCAAAAAACCCAAAGCAAAGCGATGACAGTTCCCAAAGACAACAAAGTGCTTGGTCAGCCAGCCCTTAAACCAATTACTGCAGGCTTTATTCCAGTGAATAATTCAAACAAATAGTTTTAATCAGGGTATAAAACACTGTTAAGCCCAGCACCTTTAAAGAAATCCATTTACATTACATCTTCATAGAAAATGATGGACAAAAGACCACATCAGATGACTTAATATCTACATCAAAGGAAACTTGGAAAACTCACAAAGTGGAAAAAAGGATAAAAAGGAAGGGAAAGCATTAAAAAGAAAGCCCACCAAACCTAAGAGTTCCTGCCTGTAAAGAATGCAGCAAATACTTTTATTTCTAAAACAAAAAGTATCCATATCTGCCCAAAAGTCATGTCTTCCACATTGTCATCATTTCAGTGGGAACCATGGGATTTCACTATCTCACAGAAGTGAGCAGTATGTATTTCAATTCACTTTGTAGCATAATAAAATATTCTACCAAAATTATAAGATCTAAAAACAATTACTTTATTGCATCTTACAACTTTTTCACTGTAAAATTCAACTCCAAGGTAGTAATTGGCAGGGACAAAATTATGTAGCAATTAGGGCATGACAGCAAAAGCAAACAAGAATTGAAAATGGGTTCGACACTTCTGGTAACAAGCAGGTAATTATCACAGCAGCTTGAAAGGGGCATAATCAACCAAACTGACATCATCCCTCCCACATAATAAAATGTGAAATCCCTTTACGTGCAGCGTAGCTCTTACACACAGCTGGTAAATGCTGCTAGTCTAGTCTCGATGTTTGTATCTGCAGAGCAGCTGAGGTTACATTTGGGATGGTTCAAGAGTGGATAATTTTATTTATTTATTTAGGATGGTAATAGCTATTACATGTTTTCATCCACTGTGGGCTACAGATATTATCACTAGAAAATGCTATTTTATAAAATTGCCCTCTCCCTTCTGAGTATAATTTTGTTTTCAAAGTTCCTAAAAAAGAGAAAAAAACCCCTCTGCCTACCATTACATTTCTAACATCTACAAGACAAAACAGGTTGAATATTTTTAACATAAAACCAGAAAGTTGCTAGATTTAAACATGCTTCATTCTTAACTACTATATTTTACTAGCAACACTTTTTTCCCCAATATGAATTAGTTTTAAGTCAGGTGTGAACATTAAGTGTTGTCTCAAAGCAACACTGTGCCATGGACATACCTGTTGTTATCTCGACACAGTCTAACTGCAAAATAAACAGTGATGTATTCATCTTCATCATGTATTTGAAGTAATTAAAATATGGTTTAAAAACCCCATTCATTTATCTGCTGTGCCCTTTCAGCACTTTTTACTGTGAGACTCTCACATCAGTGCTGTGTCTGCAAAACCCATCAGAGCCCCGACTGACTCAATCAATGGTGGGTGTTTCATGTGCTAGAGCAGGCTGGGGGGAACCTCCTTCCTCACTGTTTTGTATATTCCTAACCTGTGTTCTTCTCCATTTTCTCCCTCTTTGTGTTGACAAATCCATTTACCTCCACACTGTCAGTCAATAGCATTAACTCGCTGCTCCCACCTTTTTCCAGCTCATTAACAGCAAGGCTGAACCCAACACTAATCCATCCCTAAGTCTGCCCTTAACTATTTCCACTCAGCTCCCACCTTTCAGATGGGTTTCGCTCCTTGTTTCTTGGATACAAGCAATTTCAAACACACTGGAATTGCAGCTCGATTTGTATTGATTTTTCATGACAAATTTCCACAAAACGTTTACAGAATATCCGCACCTATCATTTTGTAAACTGTGCTGCAAGTACCATAAGTAAAATGAATTATTAACCCTTATTTTCTCATCTTTAAAAGCTCAGTGCTAACACACCACAACATGAATTCTTTAGACAGCTATTACATTAAGCAATCTACTTTTTAATCAATTTTTTGTTATATTTAGACTTTTTTTTCCCCACAAAATTCTCAAGAAGATAACACAAAGCTGGCTTCCTGGATCTCAGCTTCTGAAAAGTATTAGGGCAGTTTTGAGTATTCCTTGTAAGAATTAAATCTCCTGAGTGTGTAGCCTAAACATGGCATGCCTCGACTTGTGGAAGGTTTGATTTACTGACAACTAAAACAGATGTGGGCACAACAGGAGAGATTTAATTGCTGACTAAATGTTACTGACGTGATAAAGATGTTAATGCTATAGCAAACCTTGTCTTTTTTCCTGCATATCTGAACCATTTCAAATCTCAAATGATTTAAACAGGTTAAAATTGTTCCAGATGTATTATCGGGAGTTCGCTAAATTAGAATAAAGTGATAAAAGCACAAGTTTTAAATTTATAAATTTATACCAACAGTGAAAGGAAACACTGACCTCGAAGCTAAAAAGGATAAAGACTAAATAAATAATTTTAAAAGTTATTTGTAAACTAACTGCCATGAGTAAGGCTTACTCCTTTTAAAAGCAAAGCTTCTCTGAGCATGCTGATTTTACAATGAGAACATGAAAAACAGCTTTACAAGGAAAAACAGCTTTACAAGGAAACCTCTGTAGGTCAGAGCAAAACGAACAGGACTTGGCCACCAGTCAAACACTCCCCTGAATTAAAGGTGAGCTGCACATACCCTTCCCCAAGTGAGGCTGCTGTGTCAGGAGGCAGCTGCCAGGCAGGATCCCCACGCAGGCATCTGAGCACTGCCCTGGCACA
Source organism: Prinia subflava (assembly GCF_021018805.1). Taxonomy (NCBI): domain Eukaryota; kingdom Metazoa; phylum Chordata; class Aves; order Passeriformes; family Cisticolidae; genus Prinia; species Prinia subflava. The sequence continues at coordinate 147,427,033 of NC_086247.1, read as the reverse complement.
GCAGCAGGGCAATAAAAGCCACTGCCCAAGTCACTCACTGCTGCCAGAGGAGCAGCACAGATCTCTGCAACCGTGGCCTTGAACGCCCCGTAAATATAAAGCTAACCAGAAAGTTTCCATTACCAACAAAACACGGGGAGGGGAGGTAAATTACCAAGGAACAGGTCCTCAGAAGGGATGAGGTGGGAAACCTTCAGTAACCTTCACCACCTTCTCTTCCCCACTTATCTTTTGTTGTTTCAGTGAGAGATTGTGGCAGAAATGTTTCTTACTGAAAACTTAAAACTACAGCAGCATGCAGGAGTCACAGCACTGAGCATCCTGGATAAGGCTACTCTATGATACTTTAATTCTAAAGTATCATCTAACTGGGGGAACACGTAAGACTCACAGAAATTCCAGACCCCATAAGCTCCAGAATAACTACATAAAGTCATCTGATAAAGGGACAAATATTGGTTTTCTTCTTTGTATCTGGATCCTATAGTAAAGGTAACATGCTTGGTTCAGGGTCCCTAAGGGAAACTTTCTTCACCTAAACAGCTGGAAATAATAACAGCTGGGAAAAGTACAGTATTTTGAAGTAGAGATTCTTCCAATGAAAGGGAAGATGCCAGGAAAACAAAGTTAATAGTAACAGCAAAAGTTTTATCTTCTCTGTATACAGACACACCCCAACACGTTATTTTCTTACAGCCAATTCTATGTCCCAATCTGCAGATATGTTGAGGGTTTCCTTCTTCCAGAAATGGTATCAGAAGTTGAGGTTTAGCTTCCATTGGATAATAAAAACAAACGTGGGCTTGAGTCTCATTAGACACACCCCACATTAGCACACCCCAACATTTAATTTATTGCAGAATAACACTAAGTTGGTAATGCAGAGCCCAAGAACTTCAGCTTAAAAAAAAACCACAACAAAACAACACTGACCGAGTGTTCTACCATTAAACAGGATCTCTTAGCAATGCCACTGAATTCATGGCTAAGTTTAATACAAAATATCATCAAATATAAACTTTGTAGGCTAAGTACATTTCTGTTCTTCATCTTCCAAGTCAAATGCAAGCCGGTTCAAACGCTCAACCTTGGATGTGCACATTAAAATAAAAATACATGAGTCTGAGAGCCTGACTCAAAACCATCACACGTGCACACACAGGGCTGAGTAATTAACCTGGGTAGTTCATCAAGGACTGTCTGAAAGCCCTTTGGTTTTTATGCATTCTGTTATCAACACAATCCAGAGCATTTGGGTGAAAAGCCTATATAACTCTCAACTATTATGAAAGCTTTATTTTTAATGAAACTCTACAAATTTTGATGACTTCTTTATGAATTCTTCTTCTGAAGCAGAATTGTGTTCTTTAAAGTTTCCTTGGCCAGTAATTTTATATTTGGGTTGACTCAAAAGAAAGCATAAAAATTAAAACTGCTAAACTTACTAGCTAATAAATACACCATCACTGTAACAAACCATGGAAGAATCAATCAATGGATTTGATTTTTGAAATTAATGACAGCACATCTTAGAAAACATATTGCTGAAGAATGAATGGTGGGGGGAAAAATCTCAGAAAAATGTCATCCACTCCTAAACATCTCAGATAAAATTTCCTGTCTTATTGCACCAGCTGCAAAATTCCATCTCTGCTGCCTTGTACACACTTGGAAGACTACAGGAGCCAGGTTTCACATCATCAGGAAAATCATGGGTCAAATACAATGGTGGTCTGCCAAGTTCCTCACCAACACCTCAGTAAGGAAGGTTTTCTTTTTATCAGTGAGTTGCTCTGACTGAGTACAGCATTTACTGATGTTCTTAACATTTAGAAGAAAAAACCCTCTAACTTTGTAAGATATTCATTTTGAAGACATGTAACAAAAACTACCAAGGCCAACCAGTTCTTCAACGTGACAAATGTATCAAAAGAAAACATACTTAAAATAAATGTGACTCAGATAAGCAGCTACTATCAGTTTACTACAGGTACCCTGTTTGAATAAAGCAAAATGAGTTCACAGTCTTCTCCCACAATCAGATTTTTAATACTTTATTAAAGCTAAGGAAAACAGTAAAGCTGCTATTACACACTTTTAAAAACAAATTTATAACAGAAGCATGTCTGAAGCTGCATCTTAAAAAAAAAAAAAACAGCCAAAAAAGTATTTAGAATTTTCTATCCTATTATTCAGGAAGATCTAAGAACACCAAAATATTTTTAAAACAATAATAGAAAGTAAAGGTTTAAGCCACATTAGAAAACCTCCCCCTAAAGCTTACAGTTATTGCAGCACTTCTTAAGGCAGTGTTTCATGACAAAAATACTCGTTTTGTGCGGCAGAGACACACAAAAGGATTCTTCGGGATGCCAAACACTTTCAGAACTCTCCAGTGATGACTCATCCTGTTATGTATACAAAGCTTTCATTAAAAAAAAAAAAAGTCAGTTGGCATCACTACAGATCCTCAGCTAGCGATCTTCAACTTACTGCTAGTTCTTGTACAAAGTATTCTAAACACTGCAATGAAGTATTCTGGTATGCTAATTTTGGGGAGGAAAACGTGCAACTTAACTTGAATGGCCTTTCTTACACAGAGTTTCTACTCTAGTTCACAAATGGCTCCAAGATGGCCTCAGACACAGTTTTTAGCTACACAGAAATTCTTTGTTGCTCCACAGCAGTTCCTTGCCAGTCGCGCTGATCAACTGTTTTGCCAAAACCAGAAAAATAAGTCTTTCAAAATGAGTCTTGATGAGTGGAACAAAAAGAACCACTTCTTAAAGGAGTAAAAAAGGGAAAAAAAAAAAAGGCAGGGGGGAAGGGTAGTTTAACTGCTCCTAAAAACTTTGAAAGCATTCCTCCTGGATCTTTCCTTAGAAATGCTGTTTTAATCCCCCCCACAGCCCAAATAAATTAATTTATTTCGATAATCTCTTGTTCTGCAACAAAACCACAATAAACTAACACTGCCACATAGACGCAAATAATTGTGATGAACTGTGCTGCTATACTGACAAGTATTTTTTAATAAGACAGCTTTATTTTTTATATATACAACTCCTTTAAAACGTAGTGTTGCTTGCTTTACTTGTACACTCCAGTGTTTGTGAGATGCAGTGAAACCAGAAGCCTCCCACAGCACTGTGAGCGTGCACCTCGCTCCATCAAGTCTTTCCAGCCTTTCCCAAGTCAAGAGGGTCATTCTTATCCCTGCCCATCTTTAACCTGCAGGCAGCCACCTACAAACCCAGGCTGGGAGGAGTTTCAGCTCAAAGCAGCTCTGACCTCCTCAAATTCATCTCCAGATCCACTCCACACAGGCAGCAAGCCTGGAGCTCGCAGCCCTCCCACAGAATTGTCTGGCCCGACTCAGACAAACAAGCGAGGTAGGAATTATTTCCTTTCTGTTCAATCCCTCCAGTCACTCACTTCTCTAATAATTCAGTTCCTAGTGTTGATCCTTTTCTAAATATGGCCACATAAGCATAAGCAGGGAGCCTCAGTGCCAGCTATGCAATTTCTCTTTCCCACTGGGGACAAGTTTTCCAGCATCTCAGATGTTTTCAGAACAGACGCCTCCCCCACCACTGCCACATATACATTTTATTTTATTTCTTATGAACGCCTCTTACCCACAGCAGTTACAAGTGCCAAATCATCTGATTTCACAGAGTGTCAAAAGAAAAGCCAGATCTAAGAACTTTTATAGCATTTTCTATCCCTTCTTCCTCTGCAACATGTTGATTTGGAAATAATACTCTGCATTTGCTCAAATTCCAGTGGCTACAAGAAGTCTGCTGTCCCTCTCCAGTCATTTACAGTGATCATAGGACTTAATCAACTACACCATGTTTCTGTAAGTTTAAGCTGTCCATGGGTTCTGTCAAGGCTATATGTGATCAAAGATACAAACTAAATTTGTGGATTCATGCTATGAGTCTTTGAGCTTTCAGCATACTGATTTCCATGTTTCACAAAAAATAAACCTAAGGAACAGCCCATTTTTTACTGCTTCCAGACGAGCTATGAAGGCTTGTGTTAGAAGCGTAACAAAATCCTTTTTACTTTTTAATTTAGTTCTAAGTTTTTGTTATTCTCTCATTATTAATGTACTACCACAGGTGGTCATGGCAAATTACCAACATAATTTATGCCAGTTCTTTAACTGCAAGTCTAGCTTACTAATTAAATACCAGAAAAAACCCCAAACAAACAAAAAAAACCCCCCCACACACCCCAGTCTTCAGCAGTTTAAAAGCAGAGGTACAAGAAAGCAGGAGACACCCCCAGACAACAACAGAAGCTTCAAATTTGGCTTTAGCAGTATGTTTAAATGAAGGCAGACACCATTTTCATTTCCTCCCAATTAATCAGCGGTGGATGCAAGAGGGCAGAGGAATAAGAAAAGGCTCCTCAGCTGAGGTTTGGGCAGGGCTGGGGCCTGGGGGGTGGACAAGGAGCCTCACAAAAAACAGGAGGCATTTCCAAGCACACGGCACAAACATAATGGAGGGTCCAGCATGGGCTTGGCTCCACCGAACAAACAAAAGGGGATACTTTAATCATATTTTAATGAGGCTCTGCACGTGACCTGGTCCATTAGATGCTGAAATGCTGCTGCAGTCACTCTACAGCCACCTTGGCATTTGGTGGCTAACGCTCCAACTGGCCCCTACAGTACCCTTGAGGAAGGAAAAACAAATAAAGCTGCTGCAGCAGCTTTGGTTGATAACAGCATTAATACACTGGGGGTTTAAAAGATCCGTAGATCCACAGACATCAGCATGATCAAGTGTGAAGCCTTAACTCACTAATAACCAGTTCTATCAGGAGACACATTACGCAGAATAATTAAGTCAATTTATGTTATATAAAAACCAGGTTCATTATCCAAATACAAATATTATTTAACTAATAGAATGAATCAAAACCTAAGCTATGCAACAGACATTTAACATCAGAAAACAAGATACCGTTCCTTAAGGCTGCAAAAAGTGAAAAAATTTCCTGCCATAAGAACCACAGCAAAACTTGCTAACAGTCCAGAAATCCTGCTTTTGGAGTGTACTTGTCTCTTACTGCCTTCAAAAAGCAGTCCTGTTAAACATATACAATTTTTTTTCAGTTTAAATAAAATTTCCCTGATGTGCCCTAGCGCTTTCAACCACGTCTTTGGCATTTGTTCACATCTTTAGAAAGAATATAGTCTGGTTTTCCCACACAAACATCTTCATGCGTCCTGACAATTATAACCACAATTCACACTGAAAAGGTGATTACAAAATCAGCATTTACTGTCTCTTCTAACACTTACTACACAGCACTGATGCTAGTAGATAGAAGGATCAAGAAAATCCCCAGTGAAAGCCTGCTGTTCTCACACTGCAGCTGAACTGGAACTCCATCCTCAGCACACTGGAAGTTTGTGTGATTGAGGAGAGGCTGGACACACTCAAAGGAGATTTTTATGCTCAACAGATCTAGCACAGCAATCCTATCCTTGACTCCAGAAATCCCACAATTCTTTCCCAATCTCCTGCAATTAGTGGTTTGGGGAAGTTTCGTTACAAAATTACTTTTGTCTTACTTTCCTATTAACCACTGCAGGAAACATGATGACAGGACACCCATATCTCTGATCTCACCCAGCACAGATGCTGTTGTGAAATAAGTAATTTCTCTGAATTATTTTACAAAAAGACTCTGAACCAAGAAAGCTCATCACACTGCCCAGATTATTGTCACATCTAAAGACTCATCTTTAGCAACACTAAACCAGCCTTGTATTCAACATCCTGTACTCTGAAAACTGAACCAGTGACTATGCAGTTTTTAGTGGTTTGCAGAAGTTCCACTCCTCCTAAAGACTGACTTCTGACTTCTGATGACCACAGACTCCCATGTGGGATTCCAGATTCAGTTGTGCATGGTGGGAAGCAAAGACAATGCTCAAGCATCCTATATACCTTCCCATTCAGGATCTTTATCCCTACAGTATTGAAAAGGTTCTATACCCTATCCCTTAGTCAGGTCATTATCTACCACAGCAAAACAATAACCTTGCTTCACGTCATACAATCATGCTTTTTAACAAGATGCTCTCACAGTCAAAGAACACCTATTTTTCTTGTATTTAAGCAACACGAAGCTCTTCTGGCAGATCAATGGATCCTAAGTTGCCAAATTCCTTGCACAACATCAGAAATAAGTTAAAGTCCCCTGTGTCCTGTAAATACAATCACCTGACACTTTGCTGCTACCTTCTAATCTGAAATAATACCCAATGCACAAGCATTCTAACTTTACCTTTATACAGGGAATTCATAATTTTTTGCTTCTTCTTGTCACTTAAAGACTACCAAGAGAAATTGATGCAAGGTTTTGCACCCTGCCTCAGATAAAGTCCTGACTTTGAGCACTCAGGCTCATCTTTTTGATGGAGTTTGACAAGCATCTTTGAATGCCACGACCAAAGAGCCAAGGAAGGAGTTTTATAAAAAACAGTTGGTGTTCACTGACTGTGGGCAAGTTCATCTTTATTCCTAAAAGTTGCTTAATTTCACCCATCTACTTTCCATAAGGATGTGGTCAATGTTCATGAGGAAACCTAGTAAAAGGCAAAGTGTGTTATGCAGAGTCCCATGACCTGGATGGTTCTGACCTGGAGCATGTGTACTGGCATGGCATGGAGGGAGCTCTGTCAGTAAATTTCACTTTTGCTGCTCAGGTAGAATCAGGGTACAGGATGATCTGCAGACAGTTCAGTTCTGATACGTTTAGCAGGCTTAGGAGGCTGTTAGAAGGACTGGAGAGGAGATTACAGGAGAGATTATTTCAAGATACGTCTTCTTTCAGTACAAGCTGCAACCACTGAAAGGATTCTGCAAACTGGACTCCCTAAAATACAACCACCTCAACCCCATCCTTGCCTCTCTTACAGCCTTAAGAGACACAACCCCACCACCACTGCTTTTCTGCCCCTAACTATACCACTATAGCACATGCTCCAAATTTTTCAGAAGTAATTTCATGCTCAGAAGATGCTACAGAACAATCAGAAAAAACTGCCATTATAAACTGCTGAAGAGACCACAACCATCACTGGCTTTTCCATCAAAAAGAAGCCCTGGCAAGACAGCCTTCCCTAGAAAAAGTCTGCTACTCTTCACCTACAAATGTATGTCTTACTTACCAAGAAAGCCAACTTAAGTTGCTCTTCTTTACACACTTCCTGGCCTGAAACATCTAGCACAGGAGATGGTGAGAAGTGCAAGGACAAGATATGGAGTACTACATGCAAAATTATCCAGCCTTACATCACTCTGATAAAATTTAACACGTAATATCAGTGTTTTCAGATGCTGATTGTGTTTGATGAAATCAAGTATCTGACAGTAGGCTGAGTCTCAGAGGCACAAAATACATATCCAGCTCAGGAAGAAATAAGCCTAGCTCTCTCAGAGTGACCCCAAAGTGACCCTGTTTTTTCTTTGCACACAACAGAACTGTGATTCTTGCCAGCCTCTGCAAAGCAGTGGGAGTAAAACATGACTAATTGGCCAGTAAAAGAATAATAGAGAAATCAAGAACAAGTTTATGCAATTTATAATTGTTGTGATTTCAGCTTAGCACTGTTTCACAGAATCTAAGTTGACAAAAAACTGTTCTCACATTTTCTTGATATCTGAAGAATGAAAAGCTATTCCACCATGCCTGGTTTATTTTTTTCTGAAGCATCCTCTTCCCCACAGTTTTGGATCGTGCAGAGCAGCAATCGGTTAGCACTATTCAAAATAGCAGGTACAGAACAGTCTACGCTATCGGATTCTTACTTGTACTGATGAATGTTTACTCTCATGACTATTTTATTTCCATGGAAAACTTTCTATTGACTTCACTTGTCTTTGAAACAGAATTGTGTACCTTAGAGAGTACCCCACCACGCTGATTAATAATTAAATGAATCCATACAGTACTTACTCCCTGACAGTTCTTTATTTGGAGGTCCAGAGGCATCAATAATGAAAACTCCTCTGTAGTACTGGTAAAGCTGTCAGCAGCAGATGTTGAAGATTAGGCAGCCATGAGGAAAGAAATAAATATAATACCGGATGGTTTACGTATCAACTCTATGTAGGTCTATCAATGATCAGGGGAACCACCTCTCCCTAACCTTTGCATCTCTCAGCTTTCAGCAGAGAAAACAGCAGCCAACTCTTCATCAACATGGGTGAATGCAGATGTCAGAGCTGGCCAGAGCAATCCCTGGCTACACAGCACAGCTCAGAAACTCTGACTTTCTGGTAACAAACTAAACTGGAGTCAACAACTTCAAAACATCCCCAAAGGAAGCATGAGAATGGCCTGAAGCAGTAGCTATTCACCAGTTCAGCTCCAGGATTCTAAAACTTTCTAGGGAAAAGTGACACAACCATGTCAGTTACTGAACCACAGGCACCAAGACAGATTCAGTATCTACATGCACTTCTGAAAAATGGAAGAAATAAACTCACTAACTCCTCACAGCTAAACATTCTTCATGATTCTCGGTGGATTTTACTATCTGAGGATAAATACACCAGAGGGGAAAAAAAATGTGTCTATTTTGTCAACATCTTTTTGACTAATAGATATCTAAAGAAAATATACAGGGCAGACTCCTCTCCCCAGGCCAGTTTCAAGAATTTGTTAATGCAGGATTGTACCCTGATCCACAGAAACCACCTCAGGAATCTTCCAGACTTCCTCACCATCACTCTCTTCTTCCAAGAACTAGACTTCAAGTTGTAATAGTTGTTATTTCTGGAGCTGCACTCAACTGTCCTCACATGGTTCCCTAAACTGTTTTATTTTTCTTAATTTAAAAATCTTAGCTTCCTTTAACAAGGTGAAAACAAAGATAACAAGGAAACTGAAAGGAAAAGACAACTAAATACATTTAATAAGCACTGCTTACAGGCAAGCTACCCCATCAAGGTGGATTAAGGTGAAAGACCAAAATCCATGCTCCTCAACTCCCTCTCCCATCTGTTTTACAGATTATATTCCTGTAACTCTGGATTCCTCTTTTCTGAGCACTGTAAACCCACGGTGCTTCCAAAAGCCCTCTACCTTGCTTCTGTACCCCTTCCTATGTGCACTTAGCCTGCCACTAAAATACTGCAAAGTCAAAATTAAATGTTTCCATCAAGAGCAGTCTCTCAAAGGTTAATAGTAGTACTTACTGCTCAACCTTGACCTCCATTTTATGGCAGTCCTGAACATACACTGCATGACTTCTGCCACAACTGTGACTAAACCTTCTGTACACAAGGCAAGGCTGACATGGCAGTGACGACACCTAGCACACCTATTATTTGACCCAGATCAAGCACCTTTGAAAAGGTTAGAAAACATTCTAGGTTCATTCATTCCCTCATCACTCTCCTTGACCACTGCTGGTGTGTTCTCGCATGCTAAATTCATTCTCAATAGTGCCACAAAATCGTGCTGACAAAATTGTCCCACTCAAACCTAAGGCAAGGTGATTGAAATAAAGCTCCAACCTTATTCCTTCTCGTTGCTCCAAATATACCATCCTTGTATAGTCCCATCCAATTCATCCCTTCCCCCTACCCCATCCTCTTTGTTCCACCAAATACATCTTTTCACCCTGTTCCTGCTTCAAAAAAGCCTTCAAATTGTATCAAACTCAGTACCCTCACAAGTCACTTGATTCAAAGAAGGCAGATTTCTGCACAACTGTAAGCCTAAATAAGAATTCTGTTTGAGGTTTTCTGAATTCTGGAAAAAATACAGTTCCCCTTCCTCCTAGTCTAATTCCACCAGAATGATTATTCCCAGAACTGCCTTCTTCAGAGTTTGTCCCATTTTTCTCTATGGCATCTGATATTACATGCTAACAGGGACTGCAAACTGGTTATCCATAAACTATACAGAAACTATATAAACCAGGCAGTAATAACCTGCTCTCACATGCACTTCTTCCTAAACAGAGTCTTCCACATGCAACCTACCTTCTCTTTTTATAGCATGGGGGCATTTGGGGTCTGGAAATAAAAAATAAGAAAAAAAAAAAAAAAAAAAAAAGAAAGAAAAAGGAAGATCCAGAGTAAAAACAACATGGAAGTGTTTGTGGTTGAAGGGAACACGTTGAGCTCCATCTAAAACAAAGAATTCATTCCTGAAACTGAATTATACCCAAGAACTGCAAGTCCTGGCTAAACAAACAAATAAATACACAAGCAGACTCCTCCTCCACGCCTTTATCTTCTCTAATTATTGTTACACAAGTATACACCTTTTAATGGTTGGAAATCAGGATGAAAACATGGGACAAAGAGGCCAGCATGAAATCTTTTCTTTTCTAGCTGTATTACAAAAGCACCATCAGCACAAGCCACACTTACTGTGTAACATTTCACCAGTGAGTAGAAAAAAGAGCAGGACTTCCCTGAAGAGACAGACAGAAAGGCAGAGAGCTATGACTAAAACTTCCAACAGACCTTATGGAAGGGTCAAATATCCTCCAAATGCATGCTATCACCTATGCTTGTGCCTGGCATTGCACCTCAACATTGAGATAAAAAACAAAATTCTAACAAGGCCACGTATAATTATGCTCCATTTTTTCAAAGATATTTCCAAAGGACAAAGCTTAACTGTGATGTTTTACCACTCAACTCCGTCTGAGATGTCAGAAAAAAAAAAAAACAACCTGTCAAGACCACTAAAAGACACATCTGTTTGCTGAACACATTCCACATCAGATTACCAAACACAAAGACGTGAGCACTGTCAAACACAAGGCGCTCACCTATTCCCAACCCACGTGGCTGTGTCTGTGCCACGCCGAATTTCCGTGACATTTCCTGGTTCACCTCAGCCGGCCCAGGGAGCACCACTGCGGCACAGCAAATGCCACGAATCGCAAGAAGACATCTGATATCTGTGATATCACACGCTGGGATCCTGCCAGAGAGCCTCAACATGCCAAAAGGATTTCGCAGAGGAAAGGCAGAATTAGAAAAGACTAGCTGAAGGCCCACTGTCAAAGCGGATTTCAATACTTCTTCCATCAAACACCCTACGTCCCAGGGCTTCCAGGAGCTTTAGTAATGACTAAAATTGGAACTGCCCAAATAAAACAAAAAAGTGTCTTTCAGCTTGTTTGGAGTGTGCTTTTGACAACACTCCAGAGCCAGTCTCCCATCCTCTTGGGCTGTGTATTTTACACTGAACAGTACAAATGAAGTATATACTTCTCCATACTAAGAGTTTTCTATCCACACTTTCAGAACAGGAAACCAGAATTGCAAAGCCGTAAGATTTGACAGCACTGATGAGAAAAGAATACTTTAACCATTATTTTAAATAGCTGAATAAATTAAATACAGTAAGTCTGGAAATACATGTAAAACACATACTGAATGGTCCTTTTACCCTGAAACAAAAGGAGAAACAAATACATGGCTGCTTTTAATTTCTGCTCAGCCATTTACGCTTAAGAGATAAATTTTCAGGCAAGTCCAATGAACGGTCACATTAAGAAACTGTACATGATGCAACAACTTTCTACTGGCATATTATGCAAATGACAATAATACCACCCCTTGTGTCCTCCCCTCCAAAAAAAAAAAGCTCCCAGAGAATATTTAGCTAAAACTCTGCAGGACTTTCTGCTTAGGAGAGAATAATATGGAAAAAAAAAAAAAAAAAAGAAAAATGCAAGGGAAAAAAACATAAGTCAACTGAGTGCAGAGTCTGACAAAATAATTATACAAAATTAAATACTATTACTACCAAAAAGGAGAGTATTTTCACCCCAAAGCACCTATATTTAATGCGGGCAGAATATTAGGTATATAGAAGAGACAAAGCAAAAGACGACTCGTAAAACAGTTTAAAAAGATGACCTGTAAGTGAGGCAAGGAACTAAAAACTACAGATACTCGAACTCCAAGTATATTCTCAAGAGAAAGGCCATTTACAACAAAGTAGTAAAGGACGCATAACCAAACCCTTTAAAAACAAATATACAGTAGTCATCAGTGAAGTTACTGAATGGCACTTAGATATAGTCTGCTGATCATACAGCACTGAGGAAAGTCTATCTCCTCTCCTGCTTCTCTCTTACAAGTAGATGGTTAAAATATTTGCACTCAGCAGTCTGGGAGCTGCAGTTATTTTCTGTAGCAAGTGTCTTTTATTGTGCAGGAGCATCAAACACCCCGCACGATCATCACCATGATGTACACACAGCACAAAGACCCCTGCACGTAACCTCCAGCTTAGGAGCTGTGTGTTCCTCAATAGCCAGCATTGTAGAGAGTCACTGGGAACCTTTAAATGTCTGCCCAGTTATTTCAGTTTTGCTACAGGAGTACGAACCCACTACTGCTTTATTTCTTTACATGAATAAGCTCCAAACCGTTTTCATACTGATCTTCAGTTCTTTCAACAACTCTACGCCAAAGAACAGTATTCTAAGAAAAAAAAAATGAAGTTAAACAAAAATCTAAACTAGGGAACGTTTTTCAATTATGTAAGAATTCAGTTAGAGTGTTAACTAATGATTCACTGGTGAGCGTGTAGTGTTTAGTATCCAGAATCAGGCATAAGACTGAAGGAGTTTTCCAGGAAAATACAAAACACTACACAAATTAACTGGTTCATCTTTTGAAACCGTAGGTTGTTATGTTGGGTGGGTTTCTTTAATCAAACTGCTACAAAGTAAGGCCACTGGAAAAAAGGGGAGCCAGCCTCTCATACTGCCCAAATAAAAAAAGAAATAGACTTTTTTCTTTACAGTTGTACCAAGTTTGTTAAAGCCAGCCAGTTACATAACACTTACTTTGACTTATGACCTATTTGCTCACTGCTCATACAAAAATCATCATATATGATGCTCTGGTCATCCATTATGCACTAAAAACACTGTTTATTTTTAAAAGTGTTTTTATTTTTCTCTCTTAGTTTAGAACTACAGTCTAAAACAGTGGGAGGACCACCTAAAATTAACACTATACAGGTATGCTCTGAAAGTATGCAAAATTAAAATGGCACGCTCTTTAAAAATAGCGTGCACAGAATACTTTAAAATATTAAAGAAAAATTTTAACCCTATCTCCATTTTCCGTCTCTCCAGTATTTACATCAGGAAGCGACAAAAAAAAAAAAAAAAAAAAAAAAAAAAAAAAAAAAGGGAAAAAAAGAAAAAAACAGTTGCGCTATAGCTAACCGTATAAAGTGGTATTTTTTACAGACTATCTGCGGGCACACGTGTGTAGGTGTACCCGGGGCAGCGCTGACCGGATGCCCGGCTGCGCCCGGGTCACAGAGAGCGGGGCTTTTGTGGTTCTTTCTCCCACCCACCACCCTCCTTTTCCCTTATTTTTATTTAGCGAACGGCCGCGGATCATCCAGCGAGCGTGTAACTTGAACCTCTACACCCACGTCTGGACGCGGGTCCGGGTTTTTTGGTTTTTTTTTTGACCGAACGGCGTCGAATTGGCCGTGCCGAGTGTCAGCGGCGCCCAGTCCCCACGCCAAGTTTGCCGCCCGGTGCCGGCGGGTGCCCCGTCCCCGGGGAGCCCCTGGCCGCTGTCAGCGCCTGCCCTCGATACAAAGAAGTTCATCGCCAGCCGTACTCACCCCCGGCGAACTGGCTGTGCGCGACATCGCCCAGCGCCGCGGAACCGCTCGCAAATCCCCTCTGGAAAATGGAGGGGCTGGCACCGGTGCGATCCGGAGGGAAGAGAAGTTATTTACATGCCAGGGCCCGAGCCCAGCGCGCAGCGGAGACGCCGATGCTCAGCACTGCCCGCGGTCTGCCATGTTCGTGCCGCTCGCTCGGCGCTCCCCCGGCCGCTGCCCCGGGGCCTCGGGCGGCTCTACAGGGCCCCCCCCATGGCGGCGCCGCCGGGGAGCGATGCGCCACAGCCCCGATCGCCGCGGAACTTCGGCTCCGGGATCCTCCCCGAACCAGGCTGGGGCCGCCGGCGGAGGAGGGCGGAGGGGGAGGGGAGCGGGGGGAAGGGGAGGGGAAAGGAAAAAAAAAAAAAAAAAAAAAAAAAAAAAAAGAGGAGAAAAAAAAAGAGCCGAGGGAGAGAAAGTAGATCCGACGCAGCCGGGCGCCGCCAATGTGCGGACCGGAGCGCTGCGGCAGGAGCGGGGCCGCCCGCGCTCGGGAGGCGGAGCGGCGGCGGCCGGAGGCGCAGCGCCCCCGCCGGAGGCTTCCCCCGGGCCGGCCCCCGCCCCGCGCCCCCGCTCGGGCCCGCACGTCCCGGGGCCGAGCCCGGGGAGCGAGGGCGGGAGCGCCCGGCCGCTCCCCCCGCCGGCCTGGCCGGGAGCACCCTCCGAGCGCGGCGGGCGGCAGCGCTCCCGCTCCCTTCCCCCCACGGCCGCACTTTTCCATTTAACAAAGCGGCGCGGCCGAAAGTTGCGTTTCCATAGACGCCAGCCGCTTTCCCGGCGGCCCCTCCTCGGCTGCTGGGGCTGCTCTGGGAAAACCAAGGTTTCACTCGGGAAAGATTAACGCGGGACTCCGGGGATCGCCCTGGTTTTTTTCTTTTCTCCCTTTTCCACAGAATCACAGAACCCTTTGGGTTGGAGATCAGCTACTTCAAGGCGCAGCCAAGGCAGGGTCACCTGGAGCAGGTGACACAGGAACGCGTCCAGGTGGCTTTGGAAAGTCTCCAGCGAGGGGACACTCCATGACCTCCCTGGGCAGCCTCTTCCAGGGCTCTGCCACTCTCAGCGTGAAGTTCTTCCTCGTGTTGAGGTGAAACTCTTGGTGTTTATTTTTGTGATTTTAGTTACTGTTTTATGTTTTAGTTTTCTTCTTTTTCTCTCCCCCTCCCACACCCCCCCTCCAACATTTTCCAGGCTGCTCTACACTTCTCCAAAACAATCCGGAATGGACAAACTAAGAAAGCAAAGCTTGACAAATGTCCATCTACAAATGGCTCTTTCCTAATCCTCCAAATGCTCCTTGCCAATTTTATTCTCCTACAGAGAGAAAAACAAATCAAGAAAACATTACGCAAGTGTCACTTCACTTGCATTGATAGATACTTGCAAACCAATGGGTCCTGCCAATTTGAGCAGTAACGCAACTACCTTTGTTCAACTTCCCCTCACGCAAAAACCCCGAAGCAGCTGTTGTGTAATGCTTTGCTTCTGTCAATCTCAAGTTTTCTTTAAAAATGTTTAAGTGTCAGACACCTGCAAGACACAGGCTGACACGTTGACAACAATAATCTGACTTGTCTGCCTAACAAAGTAAGACCATCACCTCTATTTGCTCACTCATCTTAATATTTTTTCTTATCAAATTCTCTTCTATCACACCGAGCTGCAGCTGGACACAGTTAATCTTGGGCACCATCTGTTGTGGACAAGCAAGTTAAGTTCAGTATTGCCTTATGAGTACTGGTTAGAGAAACTCTCAATAAACGCACCTAGGAACTCAAATATACCATTTCACTTCTACAACTGAAGAAAACAAACCCAAATTCCTACATTGATTCACAGAGCAGGATCTACCCAGGCAGAGGGAGTGGACCAACACTGCCTCTCCTTCCATTTTTAACTGGAACATGTTCTATGTGCCCAGCCTACAGGAAAGTAAGCTTTTATCAAACCCATTCTGCAGAGATGAAGATAAAATTTTAAAAAGAAAGCACTCACATGAAAAAATCTCCAGGTGTTTACTCTGAAACAAGTAACTATTGTATAAGAGCCATTGTGCCATGTTAGTACAGGTACGGACACATAAATATATTTGGCTACAAGGTGCTATCAAGCTCTGGCTTATCAGCACATCTGTAACCACACGTATTAGCACACTCAGTTTCTGCAATGAGAAGGTTAAATATGTTATTCCAAACCATAGCTGAGGTGGTGAATGTCAGGGGTTTATTTTGCACTAAGGGTTGGCTGCCTTGGCCCAACCAACAAGTGGTGAATTGCAAAGCCCCTACTGAGACAATAATCACTTTGCCTGTTCCCTTTCACACTCCCAGTCCAGGTTCAGCCAGGAAAAGCCCCTGCTGGACATCCATCTCTGCTGAGTTTAAACATTTTGCTAACCAATTATTCTGAGATCAGCTAAAGTAAGCTTCTCTTCAAGCAAATAAGATACCAAACAGCAGACAGAAGCTGTGTGTTTTCCAACTTATATTAAATAAAAGGAGTGTTTACAGTCAGTAGGTTAAGAAGGCTGGAGCACCAAATTTCCTGTGTGTCATCTATCCCATAAGTGCCTGTTTTGGTGAGATTCCACTACAACCCTGGTGTGGTACCATTCCAAGTGATACCCCTGCAGCATGACTGACCCTCCATCAATTCACAGGGTTGTCTGTGCTGCTGTACCTTAAACCTGCAGATATTTTCATGTGCTACACTGTTAAAAACTTCAGGTTTTACCCTAGAAGGTAATGGGTCACCTGGCAAGTTTAAGCATGCTAACACAAACAAGTAATTTAATAATAGCTGGTTAAAATAATAACAATAAATTGCTCTCAGTATTTTTCCCTGCTGTTCATGTGACCCAAGATCCAAGCTAACAGGTATAAAGCCATATTAGCTGGCCTTGTTCTTCCCCTCCTTTGGGGATGCATTTTCTCTCACATCAAAGGGGGAGATTTCATTCTTTTACTGTAAGAGCACATTAATTGCCATAAAAATCTTAGGAAGGAAAAAGTGTAATTTTACTACAGCACAGTCAGATGTGGTCCAACACCAGTCATGTTGACTGATTACTACTTCTCCACACAAACTGCCCAAAAATTGCATTCAGTAGGATTATATGTTCAGCAGCAGTTCCAATGGAAGCTGATCCCAGCCCAAACCTCTTCTTCCCAGCTCAGAACTGTTTCTATTTAGCTGAATGTTGGATTGTGAACCAGACACAGACCAAACCTATTACAGGGCAACCCAGCAAGCAGCAGTGGGGCTGGACACTGAGAAAAGGCAAAGCAATTGTGTCTGCAGCAGTTCCCTGCCCTGATTCACACATCTCCACAAACGTGTGTCACCACCATGGCAAGGCAGGAGGTGTTTATGCCAATGCTTCTGCCAAGAAAATGTACATGGGAAAAATGGGACCAGTCGTCTCTCCTCAGACTTCTTTTTTTTTATAAGCAACAGAAGTGATAGATTTAATGATTAAGATAAAAACTTATGTCTATACATATGGTGGACTGTTTTCTTCCAAGCTCAAATTGATTAACTCAGGGATGCCACTCTTGAGTTAATCAAGACACACTGAGTGAAGCACACATTCTCTGTTTGTGATAGGCCCTATTTACATTCCTAACTTTGAGAGGATGTTTCTTCACAGCAACCAAGAGAAATTCAGAAATAGTGAAGTCACCAATTCCAATATACTCCTGTCCCATCAAAAGTTCAGATGGAGCACATACAAATAAGAGACATGGGCTTCTCAACAGAAGTATTACTTGGTTACTCTAACTGGGTCATACATCTAATCTGTTACTTCATTGATTTTAAAATGTAAATACACATGTATTAAGAAGTTCAAAGATGTGTTAGTCTTTCTTAAAAATTTTCCTTAACTCCTGATGACCTGCTCTTTCCAAAATATTCAATGGGTTTCTAAAAATATTATAGTTGTAACAACTTGAGATTAAGTGCTGAGTACTGAACAACAAAAGGACAACAGCAGAAAAGGAAATGCAACTATTTCTCCTTAGCCTGGCAATTCTACTGAAATGTAAAGGCATTCTACCTTCTAGCATCCCTTTATGCTTCCATGCTACATAGCAACTCAAACCACCCTCTTGTGTGAATAATTTCTCTCTAAATTCCAATTTCCAAGCCAAAGGATTATACAGAAGATGACTGACTCCTTTTTTGACTGCATTTGAAGGGGTTTGGAAGTTCTTAGTTTCTAACCTGTACTACAACATTCTCTAGAGATAGACTCCATTTCTAAAGGTAAAAAACAGAATAGAAACAGGTTCCAAACCAGTTCCAAACAGTCTATTTCCTCTCCCCTGCTCTCTCTTCTAGACCCAAAGACAGGTTCAGAGCATGCCACACAGCCAAGAAACACGCTTAGTGTAGTAACTGCATACCCACATGAACATGCTGTAATAAATTTGATTTAAGCCATTATATCTAAGATGTCATATCTAGCAAGCTTGCTTTTAGAAGCGGAATTTAAACAGCAATGTAAGTCAGATAATTGAAATAGCTTTCTATATCTTGCACTCTCGACAGCTTGAAGCCATTCCCCCTTGTCCCGCAACTAGAGTTCCTGATGAAAATTTTCTTTATGAAAAAGAAAAAAAAGTGCAAATAAATACAGAGAGGACTGAAAACCAATATAGATGAAAAGACCATAACTTAAAAAGAAGATGCAAGATCAGAAGAGGCAGAAAACAGAAATACCTGAACACTCCCAGGCCATCAGAAAATGACTCATTTCTAGTCACATGCATTGTTGGCTGCTAGCAAAGGCAGGACAAAACTGTTTTCAACAGTGTAGGATGGAAATCCAATAAGAACATAAATTCTGACATATTTTCTTTAATGTAATCAAAATAGCCCTACCCTCTTCTAGCAGATAAATGTTTAAATGTACTTTTAAAAAAGAAAATCTCCAGGTGACACCATTTCTGAAAAAAAACAATCCCAATGTGGTAAGGAAGTAATTTATTTAGTATATGTGGAATCACACAGATTAATAGATAAAGCAAGTATCAGGTGACAAAGGAAATAAGAAACACAGACAATGAAACAAAGAGATTGAGTAAACTATTTTCTTGCCATAAACAATACAGGAAAACACCATCTAGGAAGTAAAAGTTATTACACATCATTCACTGCGTAAAAGCAATGGGTACAACATAAATAATGGACATCACCATCAGAAGGAATGCTCATGGAATACAATCACAGTCACTCGGGCTGAAAAAGACCTCAAAGGCCAGCCAGTCCAATCTCCTGCTCAAAGCAGGTCGGAGTCAGTTCCCAAAATGGTTTAAAAATATTTTGAAGTTCAATTCATTGTTTACATAGCTGTGTAATTACACACAGTGCTGAAATCCGATGGGGGCACCCCATTTGAAATAACTTATGCCAAGTACAGACAAGAGAGATCAGGGGATAGAGGTGATATTCAGACAACCTAAATCACACCTAAACACCTTTGTTTAGTATTTCCTATTAGTCTGCCCCTGCTCAGACCCCCCATCTACCTCAATTGCATTTCAGAGATAACTACTTCATTCTTCTGATTAAGCATTAAGACCTCAGCAGAATTTAAAGACACTGCGCCTCCTTTCATTAGTAAGCCCCTTTAGAACAGCAAAATAAATATAATTATTCAAGTTTTGAAAGAAAACAATTCAGACAGAAACTACACCATCACAATGCTCCTAAGAAAGGTGGCATGACTACAGGAGCTAGAACTGAGCCTCTGCCCTGTCCCCAAGGCCCATTACTAATAGCTGTTATGGAATATTGCTCCCACACCACATGACGTGCTCACATCCATGCAGATGTTAATTCTCCAGGTTTAGCTCAGGCTAAATACTAGGGGACAAAAAGAAAAAAAGAAAAAAAAAAAAGAGAAAAAAATCCAGAATTATTTAACAACTTGATTGAACAACATTCAGTCTTTAGATAAAAGCCAGCTAACAAATGTCTATCACAATACTTTTCCAAATTCTAGCCAC
Source organism: Prinia subflava (assembly GCF_021018805.1). Taxonomy (NCBI): domain Eukaryota; kingdom Metazoa; phylum Chordata; class Aves; order Passeriformes; family Cisticolidae; genus Prinia; species Prinia subflava. The sequence continues at coordinate 147,407,321 of NC_086247.1, read as the reverse complement.
ATGAGGAAAACAGTGCATCTACAGCTGAGAGCCCAAGCTTCAACTCAACAAGTTTAAACATGTCCAAGACAATTATGACTTCACTTTTTCTAAGTGAGAGCATGTTAACTAAGTACAGAAAATTAACTTTCATAGGTCTAAAAAAGGCCTTTAAAATAAAGTGGTCAAGCTAACAATGTAAAAATAGGTTGGTTTTTTTTGTCTATCAAGACAGTCTAAAGCAAGTAAAATGAAAGAGATGCATGAATTAAAAAAAAAAAAAGTAAACCAAAAATATTCTTAAACAAATATTTATTTACATTATCAGTTATTTAAAACCCCCACTGACAACATCTGATTAACAAGCCTTGAGATCAGGATTTTCTGCTTGTCCATAAAGTAGGTTCACAACCAACAGTACTTTCTCTGTTCTGCTCTACCAATGTATCCTTGTCTGAGAAGACCACAAAGAGAGCACAAGAAATGTGGGTTTACCAAGCTTTTATATTTATTCTTCACCAACTAATACATTTGAAATGAATGTATTTACAAGCTGCTCATAGCAAGATAAAGAATACTCTCCCATTCCATTAAAGAAAGAGACAACAGCATAGTCAGACATGAGCCAGCTACATAAAAGAGCTCAGAGATTATTCCTTTAAATAATTTTGCTTACAGATCATTTATTTTTTGAGTTACCCTCCCTTTTCTGGGCCCAGTTCCCTCCTAAAGGATTTCTGGAAGATACAGGCAGAAATATAAATTAGAATTCCTGCTGAATGTGTTTTGCACTTTCCTTTGCATAAATCTCTACCAGGATGTCTGATGCAAGGTTAATTACTCAAAACATGAACCAGGAAACATCATGTGTGAGAAGCCTGAAGTAGCAGCACAAGCCAGCATTTCCCAGAGCCTTGCACATCCCATCTCCTCTGCTCCCTCTAGAGCAATTCTGCTGTGAGTTGCTCCTCCTAAACTCACATCCCTATGGGTTAGAGAACATTAACTGTGACACACTGTTTGCCCAGGAGGCTGGAAGTGAAACTGAGAATTCTATCAGTTTGATTGAATTCCTCCTTAAAAGAACACCAGCAACAAAACAAATCCAGTTATGGTTCTACCAGTAGGTTAAACATAGCTGGTGATGTTGGCCTTGAGGCTGACAAGCACCAGACAGCTTCCATCCCTGCTATCTAATTCCCAAACTCCCACACAAACCGTGCTGGGAACAGCGTGTGGACCACACGAAACCTTGGGCCAGCCTTGGGAACTGTTTGGCAGAGTGGTCAGAACTGGATGAGCAATCACTGGAACCGTGTGACAGTGGGGACAACAGTGTCCAGCCAACTCCAAACATCCCCTGCTGGGATTGTCACAACCACGGACAAGAAGCCGAGTGCTTCCTGTGCCAGAACACTACTGCTGGCTACAGCCATGCCCCTCATCCATTCAAAACACAAGCACAGCCACAAATTAGCCCCACTTAGGAATGGAAAAAAATAAGGGAACTGAAATGATCAGTTATTTTTATTTTTATTTCAAAATTCCTGGCTTTTCCTCACAATGAAAAGCATCTGGCCCATTTCTAAGTTTTAGTCTCATGCAGTTCAGTGGGCCACGGTAAGAAAAAAATAGTCACTTGCTTTTGTTACAAGGGAAAAGAAACTGGAGGTGAAACAAACACATAAGCAATGGAGAATGGGAATTAGGGAAAAAGGAATTGGGAAGGCTGGGAGAGAAAAATCTGAGGAAGCTGCTGAGTCTTGGAATCAGCTAACAGAAGTTTTCAGAGCACGTATCTCCAAGGGTAAGAGGAGGCCTTCATCATCCATACGTCTAATAGAAAACCAAAATATCGGAACAAACAGCCCAACATATTTGTGAAAACGCTGAGGACAACTGTTTCACGAAGTTGAGGGTGCCAGAAGAGCAGTTACTTCACACTTCACTCTATTAGGGCAGGCTCCATTTTAAACATCTCAATGTGTACAGTGATTTGGCTGGAAGTGGTAACGAGAAGCACTCGCTGTGCCAAGGAAGGGGGAAAGCGAGAGCAGCAGAGAGAGAGGAAAGCAAATTTTTATCTTCAATTAACTGAAAGAAGAAAAGCAAATTTCAACAAACTCTTTGAACTTGTTGCTAGAATCTCTCGAGACTTACAATTTAAAGGAGGAGAGGCAGTTATTGTACTGGAATGTGCACAATGGCAAAGCATTCCAAAGCAGGGGACAGATAGGAAATGTATATGAACAATACGGGCTACATCAAAAGCAGCCAGTAATAAGGGCCTGAAACTAGAAAGAATCATATTAGGGATGGAAACAAGGGCATTTTAATGAATATAAAGGAACAGCATAAACTGTCAGGGATAAAAATCAGAAGAGATAAAAGCACAGCATGCAGTATTACCACTGTGCAGTATAAAAGGCAAACAAAGTTTCAGAAATATTTTAGAAGTAAGAAGGAAAACACAAAAGTCTGTACAAACAGTATTTAGAAAGAACAAACGGATAAAACAGACTCAAATGCCATTTTCTGTATTTTAGCCTTCATAAAACAGATTTATTGTAGTTAATACTAGAAACTGATTTTTTGCTAGACTAAATAATCAGAGAAATTCAAGTCAGCAGGACTGGAAGAATTTCACACAATGCTTGAGAAACAGAGAGGAGTAATCTCTAAACTATGAGTAATCATCTTCCCCAATACAGTCCTGGTAAAAATGCCCTAAGAGAGGCTGGCAACAATGAACCACAGCACTCAGGGGTTTTATTTGCAAGTTCTTTTCAATCCATGTGGATGAACATTGCAAGAAAGTCCCTTCCTCCAGGACCTGCATGAGGACATTGACACACACAGGAGTTACATACAATACATGGCGGAGGCAGGGGCTACAAATATTTTTGAAGATAAGCTCTTAACAAAAATCATTCTGACAAATTGAAAAGTGGCTCATATCAACCAAGTGAAACCTAATAAAGACTAGCAATCTTTTGAAGGATGAATCAGTTAAATCAATATTATGTTGCTAAAGAGGTTAAGTTTCTTCAGTATAGAACAAAGGAGACAATCACCTGGTAAATAAAAGTTTTGTAAAAAAATTGTTCTCCATTTCAGCTGTGAAGCCTCAACTGTGAGTAATATAAGACAAAACTGGCTTAATCAGCAGTAAAGGATATTTATTTTATACTGTACAAAATTAGTTACCAAAACCAATTGCCTAGAGATACAAGGGAACTGCATTCACTAAATACTTCAGAAACAAGTCAGAGAACCATTTGTCAGAAATGGAACAGATACACAACACACAGAAGGATGAGCAAGATCAGCCTGAAGTCTTTTTTGGCCATACAGTTCCATTTATCTCTGTTGAGACAGGAAAACTAAATATTCCTTTTATTTAAAATAATTTCATTGTGCTCCTGAATTTCGCACTTTAGGAAAAAGAACCCTGAATAATTCACATTCTGGGTTTATGAAATGGCTTACTAATAAATCTCCCAAATTTTCAGACAGAATTACTCCTCTCTTTATTAACAACAATATGGAGCCATCCTATCCTGTTCTCCTGAGCCCTAAGAACACTGCAGACAGTCTTCACTGCCAGACAGACAGGAGAGTAAGACACCATTATTGGAATATCCAGGTTCCATGAACACTGGGATGTTCCAGAGGTCATTCTGGATTAGCTACAGCTTCCACACATACTCACATCACCAACAGCCACCTCAGATGTCAGCAAATGTTTAGAGGCAGCACCCCAAAAATCCCTTCTGTCTTACTGTGCCATGCAAATAACTCAACTGCACATGCTCCAAGGAATATAAATATATAATAGGCAAAGTAAAAAACTGGTAATTTTTCCTAAAGCTGATTTTTTTTTCAGAGAGCATAATTAAAACTAGTTTTGGCAAGACTTTATTTTCAGTAATAACGCAGTAGAAGAGAAAATGTCCTCTTTTTCCCTCCCCCTACCCAATGCCAAAGGTCTGGGTGGAAACATCCTAGTTTGATAGTGCTTCCAGCAATTTCTTCAAGAGAAGCAATTAGAATGTTGATAAATACAGCACTGAAAATTAGCAGTTATAATAAATTTATATAGGAATGGCTAGCCATAGGATTGGGTGCATGTGTGATTTAGTAAAAATACTTCCCCAAAGAAATGTGAAAGGTAAAAGTATTCTGAAAGAACCAAGATCTCATTTGGTTTTATTATAATGCCTAGATATTGATATATTGTAGGAAGGAGCTTCCAGGACACCAGAAATTATTGTTAACATAAAGTACTTTGCTTACATTGTTATTTGTTATTTGAGGGTGCTTTAAATACTCAATTTAAGAATGATTCTCAGGATCAAAGTGAGAACTGAAATTCTTGATTTAATCAATGTCTGAGGCAAGGAAGATGAGAACAACTCCTCCATCTATACACTGTGTGGACCCCTCTCAACATTGCCATTTCTTTTCAAACAACCAATGAACCAGCCTTATGTGACCATAGGCTGTAAAAATCTCAGTCTCCTGAATTTACTCCTGTATTGGGAAGCTCGAAGGAGTCAGCCTGAAAAGCAAATCCCCTCGATTTGCAGAGTGCCCAGGCTGTCCCTCCGCAGAGCGCGCTGCGCGCCGGCGGCGCTGCCAAGAGCCGCAGCTCTGCCTCCTGCAGCAGCCTGGCCCTTGCTCTGGCCTCCTCCTCGCCCCTGCTATCACAAACACGTTCCTGTGCCAGGTTAGCTCTGCCCCAGCTCAGTTTCCCAGTGCAGCTCACCACAAGCCTGGGTCAGCACAGGGGAGAGAACAAACAGCTGGGAGCAGAGGGAGGGCAGCGCTGCTGCTCCTTCTCGCTGCCAGAAGCAGCCTAAGATTTATGATGTTTGGGGAAAACAAGCACCTGATGCACTCCATACACTCACAGCCTATGTGTCTTTATGTAATAAATATTCTAAGTTTTAAGGGGTTTCCTGCTTTATCTTACTTGCTTTCAAAAGCACCAGTGCTGTTAGAAGAACTTACTCAGCGTAGTTCTTTAACTAAGTGCCCAAACTTATTTTGACTAACAGAGGAATGGCATGAACAGCACTGCTAGTGCCATCCTTCCAGTGGGGACAAAAAAAACCCAGAACAAAAAATGCAGAATTCAGTACAAGTTACCAAAAGTACGACTTACAAGCAAAAACACAGTAAAATCTTCCTCCTGTGTATTTATCCAAACTATATGAACCATGCAGATTGTATGAACTGGTGATCAAATATATTAAATGTAGAAAGGAGAAAAGCTTTCAATATTTCCTGGAATTGTAGGTCACCTAATTATTTAGAAATTAATAACATTTTAGTGTACCTATGACAGTGTTTCTTGAAATGTTAATTTAACAGCATTAGTGTATAATAACACTGTATAAGAGAGTGATCATTAGTGGTGGATAAGAAAATTCTATTTTCCCCAGAAATACACAACCCTGTTACCCCTCCAATATTGCTGTGGTGCAAGGAGTTAAAAAACAACTCCAGCCTGAGAAAGGCAGAGTTCACCTATTCTCAGCAAGCCAACTGCCTTGGAAAACCATCTCTCAGCTGAAATTATGACAAAGAATAGAAATGTCCATTTCCAATCACTTATCTTATGAAAGAACAATGACAAGAAGTTAGTAGGAGTTAACATGCTAACAAGAAAAAAAAAATCCACAAGCAAAGCCAAGAAATTGGAACTGGTTTATTGTTTTAAATAAAACAATAAAAGGGAAAAGTCTCCTATGTCATTGCACACAGAATGAAGAGATGTCTGGTGTGTAGATGGCTCTGAAACTGGGCAAAACACACCTTGTGCCCAGTATGCTGAGATTTCAGACAGACATCACACTTGATCTGTCTGACAGCTCTTAGAGGTCTTCTCATGACAAGTGCTAAAGGAATTCAATGGATTATTAAATACAAACATAGAGAAACTAACAACAGAAATGTCAAAAAAGAGTCTTGAAGAGTCCTTCACAGTAAGTGCAGTCTGTTTCAAATTGGGGAAATTGTGCATCTATTTCCAGCATTCAGCTTAACTTTACTCACCCTTAAGACTCAAGTGAAGACTCTACATGAATCCACATTTTAACAACTTTGTGGCAGAACAATTCCATAAACCCTATCCATCACACAATTACTTACCACAAACTGAAAATCCCAAGATTAATACAGATATCATTCACCTCCTGAGCACTGTGAGCGAGGCTCCTACGCAAAAAAAATACATAAAGCAGTTGGGGAATTGCTTGGTAGTTCAAGTACAGAGGAGGAAGTCACAGAACATGGGCTGCTGAAGAAAATGGCACAAAGCTCAGCCCTGTTCTGCACAGAGCCAACTTCAATCCTCACACCTCATCTCCTCCTCACTCTGTGTTCCACTCTCTGCCTTCTGGCTTTTGGCCAAGCAGTTTGATACACGTGGCTTGTACAGGCCAGTGTTTGCTTTAATACATTAACCCTTTGCTGTGCAACAGTCCTACAAAGCTTGTCCATCAGTCTTGCCAGGTAGTGCTGACCTTCCCTGACTGCAATCTTGTATTTAGGAACATTTTTATTCTACAACACAACATATATCTTCCATTTGCAAATGTTAAATTTTGAATTGAGAAAAGGGCAGGCAAGTAAAGACACAAGTATCACACAGAAGGTGTGTGATGAACTAAAGAAACACAGCTGAGCTATGAAGCTCCATCCAACACATTAAGGTTCTTTTGAAATGAGAGTAGGTATCTTTAAATATTGGCCTACCCTAATGCAAATGCAACTAAAGTGATGATAAAAATTCTCAAATAATCATTTCCTGGCAAAAACACTTATACTTAAAGGTCCTCAAAACTATCAGCATATGTGAAATCAATGGCCTTTGAAAACCTACTGCAGTTTACATTGGCCAAAGTAATGAAAAACTACTATGGAAATTAAAACACGGGTAATTAAAAAAGAAACACAAAATGTTCTCCACAATTTTGAAAGCATTATTATATGCTGCTTTAAACACATTTGCAAAAATAACTTGTAACATACATCAAGATCTGATGGATACTGAAAATAAAATTTAAAGTGAGCTTAGACACTGATCTACAAAGGGTCACAACCAATGAGACTTCTGCTACTAAATTTTGCTAAGAAGCTGCATCTGTTTGTGCTGCTTACAACCTGTAGAGATTAAGAAAGCTCTGCTACTAAAATTCATTACTAAAATGTTTACTATACTTGTACTATACCATTCTGATACATTTTCACCAACAACCAGCTGTTCATACAATGACAGTATAGTTAAAACAGAACTCTTCCTCTGCAACTTCTTTTTGACCCCATTCCTATCCTTCAGGTCCCTACCCTGGAACATGAAGTATAATCCAAGCAAGAGTTAAGTTCCCAAGATTTCAGGCCATATAGTGAGGTGGCACTGAATTATTTCCATTTTTCCTCTACAATCCTAGCAAGAGTTCTTTTAACCGTGCATCTGAAAGCTTCTTTCTTCTCCATCATGTCATAGCTCTAGCAATGCAACTTTATTTTTTTCAACTTTTACAAATTCAGTCTTCCTACCTTTTAAGGCAGAAAGGTGATACTACAAGGATATTTTCTTTGTTCACTACTTTGATAACAGTTCTCTCTATTCTTCCTGATGCACCACAGCATGAACAACCTCCTTGCTCTAACTTTCAAGGCTCTGCTTGGCCTGTTCTTGCTCCACCTCTTAAACTCGGATTGCTGCTCTGTACAGACACCCCCTTGTCAAAATGCAAGGAAGAAAACAGGAGTGTTGGCCTGGCAGTTCAGGCAGGAAAGCAGCTATCTGTGAAAATCCTCAGGGTGACAATGCTACCCTGCTTTAAATATATCCTCCAAATCGGATGCCTGTGAATCACTCCCCGATGCTGAGATAGCCAGGGTACTTGAACTTCTGCATGTTCTTTTGCTCACAGCATTCTCACAGCTCCCTTGTGCTTTCCCAATACATGTCTTACATTTACATGCTGTCTTATCTTTACATTTAAATTAAGAAATTGTTTGTGCAGGAACAACCTTTGCTTATGCATTTGTTCTGCATGTAGTGTAATGGTGCCCTGGCCTCTAGGCACAATTACAATATAAATAATAAAAATGAACTGTTCACCTAAGATTAACTCTCCTGACAGTGCTACATGAAGCTACATCCTTCAAAGAATGATAAAAGGCTGTTCTAGCACCACATTCTACCATGTGTACCTCTCTCCAGCTACTGGTGACACTGATTCCCAGTTCTTCACCTACAGGAGGCCTCCACTGTTCCCTGTATTATCTGTGTCCTCAGCACCACTGGAATTCTTACTGATAACCAGGTAAAATGCAGAATGAGATGTGGGCAAGCACTGTTCTACTGAAGAACCCTCTGCTCCCTACTAGTGAGAACAGCTGAGAATCCCCGGCATCACACAGGAGCAGATTCAAAGTAGTTTTCCATCTGTCTGCTTAAACTCATCAAATTTGCTTAAAAACATGGCCTTTAAAGAAGGTAAAGTACCAACCTAAAGCACTCTCCAATATGGCACTGCTGTTTAATGGAGGCATCCATAGCTGAGGAATTATTCTATTCTGGCTTTGCCAGTTTAATGCAGGGCTCTTCGTTTCATTACTTAGGCTGCACTTAGACTGAACATTCAGTGGAACATTTCCTATAATGGGATAAAGCAGTTGAACAATTTGACTGGCTAATAGTGATTTAGACATGTGATTACAGTACAGAAAATGGTCTGACATATGCTCTTTTATCTGGTTTACATGAGGCACATTAATCCAAATGGAAAGCACAGAAGTGAAAAGGAAGACAAGACCAAGTATTCTGAAGGAAAAAACAGAAAATAGTTTTAGTTGTCTTACATCTGTATTTGCTAGGCTAGTTGTAATCAGTATTTTGTAAAAAGGAAAACTCAAAATCAAACCATTTTCTTCCCAAAGTGGATGCAACTACAAACCACCAATCTATACCTATGCTGTGCAGGTTAGAAAAGAACTAATTTTTATAAAATGCGAGCTTCAAAAGCATGTATGACTTATGTCATAATGCCTTTACCAAAAGTCCAGGATTTGCAGAAAGATGAAGCAGGACAGGGAGCACCACACCAGCCAGAAACAATCAGAGTGTGAACAAAAAGAGTATTGATTCATTTCAAATTTTGTCTCAGCTAATTTAATTTCCCACTTCTACACAAACACTTATAGTCATGTCTGCATAAGCTCATATTCTACAGGAGTATTTTATTTCTTCCTAAACCTAGCCAACAACGTTCTCATGACACCAAAAACCTAACTGAAGGCAAGGAATTACCTCTTTACCACATACTTTTCCTCAAAAGCGCATATACAACCTCAAACTGGCCTAACAAGATACATCAATTTTCACATATAACACTATTTGATTTCTTGTGAAGACTGATACATTTCAGTTGCATTTACATTTTTCTTTAGAAAAATTTCCTTTAAAATAAAACATTCAAAGGTTTCCTATGTAAGGTGTGGACTCTCTAAGTAAAAATAAAACCAAAGCATGTAAAACTAAGTGTAAAGGAGATGAACCCAAGAACTTCACCATGTGGATGTTTGCCAACTACTTTCAACGACCGCTATATTAAAAAAATTATCAGGAGAATACAGAAGATAATGAAAAGGGAGCTGTAAACAACACACCTTCCCCAAAACCAGAGGTGACGTGAAAATCTTTGCAGGTAAACTTTCATCAATGGCAACAACAACAAAAATCATGCAGCCCAAACTAACGACAGTTCTGTCCTGGGATACTTATATATTTGTAAAAATAAATGCACATAAAAGATGCACGGTCTTTGCACGCGTTTAGCTCCAGCCCAGCAGAATCCCTTGTCATGCTGTGGACTTCCACCGTGACCTTATGGTCGGGCTTGACCTTAAAGGTCTTTTCCGACCGAAATGTTTCCGGCGCGGAAATTGGCAGTGATGTTTGGGATGGGCGTGCAGGGAAGCGCCAGGACCTCGCCAGGACAAACACGGCAGTGTCAAACCGAGCGCGTCCCCCAAAACAAAGGGAACAACCTCCGAACCCCGAGGCTCGGATAGACCTCACGGCGCAGGAGCTCTTTTGGTCACCTCCCGACGTTCCTTCGCCAAACGTGCCGCCCAGCTTTGCCCTATTACCGCTGCCATCAGCTATGCCATGGCAAGCTCCATCCTACTCAAAAATAACCCGCGGGGAGCGCAGCCAGCGCGGCCGCTGCGCTCCCCGGGAGGCGGCGGCCGGGGCCTCTCCCCGGCCCCGCAGCGCTCCCCCCGCGGGGCAGCGCGGCCCGGCCCGCCGGGATCCCCGCCCGGGGCTGCGGGGAGCGGGGCGGCCCCCGGGGAGCGCCCGGCGGGGCGGGGAGGGGCGCCGGGCAGGGCGAGCGCCCGCGCCCCCGGCGGGGAGAGGCCGCGGCGAAGGGAGAGCTGCCAGCGCCTGGGGACGGGCTCCCCCCGCCACCCTCCGCCCCCTCCCTCCGTGTGTTTGTTGTGCTCCGGCACCGTCCCGCCGGCGCGTCCCTGCGAGCGGCGGCCGCTGACAGCTCCCCCCGCGCCGCCGAGAAACTCCTGCCTCAACTCCGCGTGTGCGCGGGGGCGCGGGGGTGTCCCCGCCGCCCCCGCCGAGAACCGTGTCTGCCTTCCCGAAAAGAGGAGGGGAAGGGGGGCACGACAAGGGGAAGCGGCGAGGAACTCCCGGCAGCGCACAGGGAGTACCCGGGCGACGCTGAAGGCAGCCGAGCGTCCTGGCAGGGAACGGACCCAAAAAGAAGGGGGAAGGTGCAGAGGCGAGGGAAAAAGGAGGAAGAGGGTGAAAGGGGAAGAGCTAAAGAGAAACTCCGAAGAAGGAGGAGAAGAAAGGAATAGGGATGGTGAAAGAAGAGTGGAAAAGGGAGAGCAGGCGGAGGAAGACAAAGGTGAAAAAGGAGGAGGAGGAGGGGAAAGTGCAAAGGGGAGAGGAGAAGAAAGAAGGGCCCTTCTCAAAATGGCATTAGGCAGAGGGGAGGGGGCGGCGAGCGGCGAGTCTCCACTGACAGCTCTGCCTGCGCCTGGCCGCCTGCCCCGGCCCCTCTCTGCCTCGCACACACAAACGCTGAACTTACTTCTTTCTGGCTCTCTGGAAAGGGGAAGCGCCATCTTTGCGAGGCCGGCCCCTAGGTCTTTTGTCTGTGGCTGCTGCTGCTGCTGCTGGGGGGGGAGCTCCAGGCTCGGGGGGCTGCTGCTGCTGCTGAGGCGGCTCCACCACCGCCACCACCAGACTCTTGTCCTCCGTTGACATCCTAGTCAGCAGGACGAGAGAGACACATGGATGATGATGATGAGGATGAAGATGAGGATGGTGATGGGGATCCCGATGCTCCTCCTGCTCCCGCGGCTCCTCTCCTCCTCACCTCCGCCTCCTCCACCTCCGCCTCGCATCGCTGGCCTCAGCCGCCGCCGACCAGCACAGGTAGCAGGGGGAGCAGCATGGGGAGAGCAGGAGGAGGAGGGGAGGGGGGGGCGAAGAGAAAGCGCAGCGGACGGAAGGAAGGGTCTCACACACAATAACACCCTCCCCGGGCTCGGCGGGGTCTGTCGGGGCTGGGGGAGGTGAAGAGAGCGAGCGAGCGAGACGCGGCTGGTCCCGCCGCTGGGCGCCCCCGCTCAGAGGCCCCGGGCGCTGGCGGCGGCTCCGGCTGCTGCGCTGCCCGGCTGCGGCGGCCGCCGCTTCATTGTACCCTGGCCCTGCGCCCTCCCCCCGCGCAGAGCCCCCGGGGGCGGAGGAGGAGCGGGCGGCGGCGGCGGAGGCGGCGGGGGCCGAGGCCGAGCGGAGGAAGTTTTGACAGCTCCAGCTGTTGTGTGTGTCGAGGGGCTGAGTCCGGCCGGGCTCCGCGTCCCCTTCCCAGCCGGGCCGGGAGCAGGAAGTTTAACTTTGGGGAAAGAAGGAGGAGGAAGGGTGAAAAAGGGGGAGGAGGAAGGGGGAGGAGGAGGCGGCGCCCTGCCCCCTCCCCGCGGGGTGGAGAAGGGATCCCGGCGCTGCCCTGGTGTGTAACCCCCCCCTCCCCGGCTCCCTTCCCCCCCGCCAGTGCGACACACAGACACAGCGACCGCCCGCCCTCCTCCTCCTCCCCTGCCGCGGCCCCACACTGCGCCTGCCCCGCCCGCCCACCGCCCGTCCCCCGGCGCAGACACCCATCCGCCGCCTCGCTGACCTCACGGGCTGGGCTGGGGCCGCGCCGGGCTGCGGGGAAACCGCGGAGCGGCGCCCGGACGGGACGCGGCGCCGCGGGATGTTCCGCGCATCGCGCCCCGCACCGCGCCCCGGCCGCTGCCCCAGCGCTCCCCCACCCTTTCCCCGCCCTTGTTATTTCTTTTTATCTCTTTGCCCGTGGAAAAGGAAAAGCCCCTTCTGGATGCGAGCGGCCGCTCCCCGCACACGGGCTGCGCTCCGCAGGACGCGCTCCGGGGGCAGCGCTCGGTACCCGCCCCGGCTGCGCTCGCTCCCCCCGGGCCCCGCGGAGCCCCCGGGGAGGCGGCCGGAGCCCGGCGGCGGGAGCGCTCCCCCTTCCCCCGGGGAGGGCGGTCGGAGCCCGGCGGCGGGAGCGCTCCCCCTACCCCGGGAAGGCGGCCGGAGCCCGGCGGGACCGCTCCCCCTTCCCCCCGCCGCGCGTCTGCGGCTCGGGGCGGTGGAGGCGGGGGGAGCCGCGGGCGCCCCGGGGGATGGGAAGGAGGGAGGGAGCAGAGTTCAGCGCTGTGTGCGAGGGAGACAAAGTCTGGGGAGCGTGGCCGCTTTCCAGCAGCTCCGGCTGGAACAGCTGCGGGCGCTCAGGGTGGAGGGGGGGCTCCCCGGGCAGGGGCCCGGCTGGCTGGCTGCCTGCCCGCCCGGCTGCGGGGCGGGGTTAAGCCTCATTACACGGGATTTAACGTGTCCCGGAGGCCAGCGGGGACGCGGGCTCCGAGGGGAGGCGGGGGAGCGCCGCGGCCTCGCAGCCGGAGAAAAGTCCGGCCACGGGGCGAGGAGGCGGCCGCGCCCCCGGACTTTCCTCCCGGCGCTGCCCGGCCGCGCTCCGCTGCCCGCGGCGGGAGCGGCTCCGGCGGAGCGCGGCCGCCGGCCCGGGGCCCCCGCGCCGGGCACCGCCCCAAGGGCACCCCTGAGCCGCCCCCGCGGGGCCCCAGACCGGCCGGCCCGCCCTCCTTCCCTCCCTCCCTGCCGGGCCGGAGCGGAGGGAGCGGGTCGGGGCGCGGATGCTGAATCACGGAACGGGGCGCACGGACACGAGAGCAGCGCGGGAACTCCTGCTTGGCGGGCGGGTTCGGCAACTTCGCTGGACTCGCAGACGTGGTGGGGAGCGATAGCCCCAAGGGTGCGCGTAAACGCATCCCGAGAGCCCCGCACGGAGCGTGTTTCCAGTGGCTTTTAGGTTCTGTTTGAATCCCAGTTGATCAAATGGCCTGGGGTATCGCACAGGTACAAAGAGGGAAGGGAAGGCTGATGTTGGTCTTTTTTTTTTTTTAAGTAAAAAAGCCCACACAGCAGTCCAGATTTTTACACTGCTTTTCTTTCCCCGGTTTTTCACTTGTCAGCGTCAGAATACAAAATTAAATGATACGCTGTGGCAAATACTTTTGCTAGCCTGTTTTCTTCAGAACCCTTTTGTAACATAAAGCCTTTGTTGATTTCTTTTCTAGGTTTGTGAGCAATTAAATTAGACCTTTGTGACATTTTCACGTAACGTATGAAATACATTAGAAAGTGACACATTTGTCTCCGCTTACATACATTTAAAATTATATAGAGCCATCCCTGTTGTTCAACCATGGAAGGAGAACAGCTGGATTGTTGGTAAGGCTTTCTTGGCCCTATCACTGAAAATGTACTCATTTATGCCAAATAAAAAAATACGTCCTGCGTTAAATGTTCGTGTTATGAATTAAGCAAGTGACAGCACGGGTATACTGCTCATACAGTTTCAGATATGGGATCTTAATTTGTTTCTATGTTGTCTGACAGAAGAAAGTGCTTTTGAATTTTGTTAACTCGGGCAAGTTAGCGTAATTTAACTGAAAACATTTAATGCTCTACAGGCCCAGGCTTGGGTGGAGTAGAGAGAAAATGGGCAGGGAGAGGGAAGGAAAAGGCCACCGCCTCTGCACAGTGGGATGGCTGGTGTGGCATTTGCTGGAGTTGCCAGGTTGCCATCTGGTCTACTGAAAAAAAAAAAAGGCCATCTCCTGGAGCACTGGCTGTGCGTGAGCGGAGCTGTGCCCATGCGCCACGGCCGGGAGAGCCTGGCCTGTGTCAGAGCCACTCTGCGTGTGCAAATTGATGGAGCTGCGACTCGTGAGTGCACCGTGGGCTCACATCCCCACTGCTGGGGTGGGAAGAGCTGCCACGGCCACGGCAGGAACGCAGCCAGAGAAATCGCTGGGGTCACTTGGCCGTGCGTGGTTCATCCCATCCTCCCATGGAAATGGTTTTTAGTGCCTTTAGATCACCCGTGAGTGGCTGAGCTTTGGGATGTGTGTCTTACACAAAAATGTGTAATTCAATTTTTTTTTCCTTTTGTTTTTGTGACTCCGTTAATTATATGTCTATGTATCTAACACGATATAAAATGGGAGTAGAGGCAGGACTAAACGTGTAGTGTGGTCTAGCACAGGAGCGAGTTAGGGACTCAGCCCCTGAGTTCTGCGCTGTGCCTTATCTCCTTACGTGTCCAAACACAGCTGGGCAGGCCTGTGCTGTGAGCGGCTGCTGTGGCAATCAAAGGTGTGAAGAACTGTGTGGCACCGAGAGGGACTCGTGAGCAGGAACCTGAAGCGGAGATGGAATTGTAGGAAACTATTTGCTGGCGTTATCTGTCGCTTGGAGAAGGCAGAGGGACGAGCTGGGAGACGTGTCACCACACATAAATCCAATGTGGGAGTGCTTTGTTGATTCAGGATATTTGAACAGTTCTGTCAGGAAAATTTTTATGTTTATACCTTGGCCACACTAACCACCTATTATAAATTATCGCTGTCTGGAAAACACACGTTTTTACAGCAAATATGTAATATTGAATGAACAGGTTGTCTGCTTTGCTGAGTGTTAAGAGATCCTCTAGCTCATTGTAAACTAACTCAGGTGAGCTGACACACCTGCTGGTTTTAACTTTCAAGGGCAGGCAGCGTTGAAACTTTCAACTAGAATTTTACATTCTAGCCTTCCTTAAAATAAAAGTTTCTGTAGTTTTGGAATTGTTTCTGGAATGTGAGACCCTTGCAGTACTGATTAAACAAGGCATGCTAGTGGCTTTAACTTCAAAACATCTTAAATTGTCCCAATGTGCTTAATAACAAATACTTTCATAATAAAAAAAGTTGGAGACAGGATGTTGTCTTAAATCAGCAAGTTAAAGAAAATTATCCTGTTACAATTAAAGGAAAATGACAACTGGAATGTAAATATAATTTTGCCATTATAAAACTAAATTGGTGTATGGAACATAAATAATAAAATTATTCTGGATTCCATCTGGAATGGGATCGAGATACTTTCTGGTTTATGACATTAATTCAGAACTCTGCCAGTTTAATGATCATTCATCACTCTACGTAAACCAAATAAAAGTTTAATTTTTGTTCTCTTCACACTTGTGTTCCCATTGCAAAAAAAGTCCAAGTTATCACAGAGGCTGCATTTAAGCTTCGTCAGCAACATGGCAACATTTCAGATGTTCAGTATATTGTACTACTTTGTCTTACCCTGTGCTAAACTGATAATTGACTGTGTTCAACATCTGCTTATTTCAGTGTGCTGCTCTGGAAACTGCAGAGAGTTTGGTGCTGCTGCACATCCCATATGGTTCTCGTTGGAGCAAACTTGAGGATGAAGGTGCAGGGGCAGCTGAGTGCAGCAAACACATCAGCTGCCTGTGATTTTTGTTTTACATCTGCATTTATATTCACCCAAGTAGTTCAGAAATAGCCAAATTACTGGAGTTTTTTCAGTAACAAAAAAACAAGCCCGAGATAACTTAAAAGAGTTCTAGACAAAGCCTAAATCAAGTGATAAAATCAGGATTACATCATACAAATACGTGACTTCTAGTTAATTTGTACTGAACTTGGCTGGGCTACAAAAAATGTTAGCATATGCTAATTGTCGTATGCTAACCAATGTGTTGTGGAAGCCTAGTTTGAAACTTGAAATGTTTGTTTCTTCTTTTCATCAGTTTTGCTTACTTGTCATCTCATGGATCTGCCTTACTTGAGGCAGCAGCACAGCCTGGGTAAGGGCTGTGGCACACACACACCCTTCCTTGAGCAGCAGGGCCTTTCCCAGCAGTTTGGGGACCCTTCCTTGAGCAGCAGGGGCTTTCTCAGCAGTTTGGGGACCCTTCCTTGAGCAGCAGGGGCTTTCTCAGCAGTTTGGGGACCCTTCCTTGAGCAGCAGGGCCTTTCCCAGCAGTTTGGGGACCCTTCCTTGAGCAGCAGGGCCTTTCTCAGCAGTTTGGGGAGATGGTTTTTGCTGCCATGGTGGAGGAAAAGCGTTGCTTCTCATCCTGAGCAGCATCCCCAGACAGCTGGAGAATTCCAGTTACCAGGGGCTCTGGAGCAGTGCACATGGTGTGCAGGTCCAGCTTGCCTGGAATCCATCTAACTGCTCTCTTTGGAGGCATTCACAGTCTGTGAGGAAAAAAAAAATTCACTCTAGGTCATGTTTTCTCACCTGCTTCCCTCTGTGAAATATCCTGACTTCTGTTGGACAACAGCTGCCCCCCAAATGGATGCATCCAGAGTTTGTAGGAATGTGGGGCTGACACTGGCCAGACTCCACATTCCTGCCTGCTCCTCATCCCTGCTGCTTCCCATCCCTGCCTGCTCCCTATCCCTGCTGCTCCCCATCCCTGCCTTCTCCTCATCCTGCTGCTCCCCATCCCTGCTGCTCCCCATCCCTGCTGCTCCTCATCCCTGCCTTCTCCTCATCCCTGCCTTCTCCCCATCCCTGCTCCTCCCTATCCGTGCTCCTCCCTATCCCTGCCTGCTCCCCATCCCTGCTGCTCCCCATCCCTTCCTGCTCCCCATCCCTGCCTGCTCCCCATCCCTGCCTTCTCCTCATCCCTGCCTTCTACTCATCCCTCCTGCTCCCCATCCCTGCTGCTCCCTATCCCTGCTGCTCCCCATCCCTGCTGCTCCCCATTCCTCCTGCTCCCCGTCCCTGCTGCTCCCCATCCCTGCTGCACCCCCTGACCAGTCCAGTGTGTGCTAAGGCAGCAGTGCCCACGCTGTGATGGAAGTGCTCACACCTTTACACCTCAGCCTCACCAAACCCTAAGGCCTTTTCATCATATTAAGCTCCTTTCACTGGGCTAATGTGACTGAGAAACACACCTTTTTTTTATCCATTAAGATGAGGCCAAAAATGTAAAGTACTCAAGATGCAAGCCCCTAGGGCTTGTCTATATATCGAGTTATTACACGTGGAGGCTTTTATCTCCATAAAAAATGTTCTTTTTTGCACGCCAGAGTGTGAATTTAAAACCAGTGGTTGTAGTATAATAGCCCTCATGCAGACTCACTTATCCTGGCATCTTCTGGCTTTTTTTAGATTAAGTCTAACTTCTTTAATTCATTTAGGTGAAATAAAAAAAAAGTACTTGGAGTAAGTTTGTCCACATGAGGAATTATGCTTGCCTCTCTATGGTAGCAGTGGTAGTAATACCTTCCTATATGGAGAAGCTTTGTCTATAAGGAATGTTGATTTTGCACATGTTTGCACTTATCTGCATTTGAAGCATCCTATTTTTACAAGTGGTAGCTGAGGCACTCTACTGAAATTAATTTAGTTATTCCAAACTGAGGCCATGATCCTGGGGATGCTAAATTAGGCAGATAAATAACTAGATGCATAAATAGGTTCACTGAAGCCAACTACCCCCTGATTAAAGTTTGATCTGTCTTTAAACAGTTGCAGAAATGCTTAAATTCTTCCTAAACTTGAAATATTTTTTTTCTGAGAAGAAACAATGAACTGTGCTATGTTACATTGTATTTTCTTAGCATCCCTGTGAAGTCACATAAAGTATCTATAAGTTACTTAGGAACTTCTGTTCCATTCTTTGGGAATTCCTGTCTGGTTTATGCATTTATGAAACTAATTTTATAAACTCTAATAATTTTATAAACTCTAGTATTCTTTTATTTATCTATATGGTGGCGAGCAGCAGAGAAATTATATTTTGTGACATTGCATGGGGGTTTTAATCCAAAAAGGTAGAATGCTAATAGTTTGAGGAAAATCAAATTAATGCCACAAAACAGTACATGCCAAAGAGTGCAGATAGATGGAAAAACCCCAGAGCCAGCAGCAAGACCCAGGGCAGTAGCTGTCCCCTTTGTGTGCACCTCTGGGGAAAGACAATAGATTGCTGTGAAGTTGGGACTTTATCATGCAGAAAGTTAAATAAATGTCTGAGCAGTGTTTGCTGTTTGCAGGAGTGGTGCGTTACACTCAGATTACTTAACAGAAATAATACAAACCTGGCCATGAAATGGGGGAAAGGATTTGTTTGTGTGCAGTCATATATTGGGTTTTTCATTCTGTGTATTGCACAGCACCTCATGCACAGGGTTCGTGGTTCCTTATCTGAGATCCTGGGTGCTACGATAACAGGAATTTAAATACTGTTTGTGGAAATGAGCTTGGCATAGATGGCCAGTTTTGCAAGGAAATAATCTCTGCCCCACCGTGGGATGGCCTCACGTTCTGTAGAGTTGTTATAATGTGGGAGAGGCCTTGGGGTGTGCAGAGGTAAACACCTGGACACAGGTGCCCAATCCTGTTTACAGCTGTTTACTTCAATAACATTGTGTGTCTGAGCAAGAAGGGCAGCATTTGGCCTTTGGTTTTTGGAGTTAATTGCAGACAGTTAATGAGGACATGTCACATACATGAGTTTCCAGAACAGAATTCAGTCCTCCACTTCTTTAATAACTAATTTTTTTAACCAATTAGCTACATACCTCTATGGAAACAATAGCAAAGCCTTCACAGCCAAGACTACAGTGAGATTCTAAATTACATATATAATAAAGGTTGTGCATGTGTTTTCTGGCTGAAAACCATGTTATATTTCAGCCTCAAGCAAAAATTTTCTCCGAGCTGTAGTCCCTCAACAAAAACACACTTTTTAATGAAAGTCCTGACACCACCTTAATTACAGTGCAGCAAACATTACCTTCATAATCCCATTTCATCCTTAGGCAAGGAGAGCATCCCTGGGGGCCTGGCTGCTAGTGACCAGTTTTACAGAAACAACCTTTTCCCCAGTGCATTTTTTAATTTAACCTGTGCTGTGCTGCTTGGGGGGAAGATGCATGAGGAGCTGCTCGTGCTCATCTCCCCATGCTCCTTGCAGGCCTCCTGGAGGATCAAGCAGTACCCAGGGATGCCCAGCCTGCAGCCACCTCCTTGGCTTCCCCACACTTTCCCTGTCTGCCATGGGAGCCCAGCATGAGTCAAAGATCATGCCCAGCAACTTTGTACCACAGGGGTTTCCCCCTGACACTTTCCAGGCTGCTATTCTGGTTTATCCCAGTGCCCAGAGACAATCCTCCTGGTTTTGCTGGGTGCCACACTTCAATGAAATCCTTGCTTTGGATCTGGTAGTGCCAGGGGAAGGCTCTCCCAGTGGCAGCCCTGACAGAGGTGGTGAGGACAGAGCTGTTTGGAAAGCAGGGCTGTGCCGTGCCCAGCAGTGGTGTGTTCATTTGAAGCAGCCTTCAGTGTCTCCAGGCTTTCACAGTGTTTGGGTGGGTAAGTAAAATGTGATTAGTTTCCCATTGCCGTGTAAATTCAGTGCATAGATTTCGTGTGGGGACTGCAATATTGACGGGACAAGTTTGCAAGGCTGTGTGAAACTGGGATATTTTCCTACCAGAAACTCCTACCAGAATATATATATCTACATGTATAAACACGAGGGGTAATACTTGTGGTTCTTACATTTTTTCTTCTGCCTTCTTAAATCAAAGTAATATATCTGTATGATCAAAAGAGTTAGAATAATCAATCTCTCCAAATTGACCTGAAAATCCTAGTTAAAGGCTAGAGGGAAATTAAACATGAGGTTTTTTGTTCTTTCTACAACATTGTCAAATACAGTACAGTTTTCTATTACGGTACTCCTAGAATTCTTATGTACAGAGTAAAATCATGCAGCTGAGATACTGTGTCTAAAAACAAACCAAAGCCCTGTGTCTGCTGGGAGGACATTTCTGTTATCTTGTTCCCTTCTATTTAGGTTCTCATATGGTGTTAATCACCATGGTATCTTACAGCTTTGTAAAAATATAGTGCACCATATGTGATAAATCACTAATATTAAGAATGAAGATGCTGGAGCAAAATACTCCTCCCAAATCTAAAGCAGAAGACGTGCAGTAATGGACATACCCAGGCAAGCAGCCTGAGTAAAAGGAGCATGAATACAAGAGATGGGGTCAGGATCATTCCTAAGGTGATAATATTTCACCCAGTCACTGCTTGTGAGTGTGAACAGCACTCTCACTCCTTTCTTCCCCAGCCTGTGCCACAGCTCACTAAAGCAGAGGGATTGTGTCCAAGCCATCTTCTGTTCCTTCCTTTGCACTGGAGACCAGTGCCTGCTTTGTAGTGTTCAGGGCATCAGTCAAAAGAAGATAATTTGCCAAAAAAACTCAAAGTGAGCTCGTGTATTTGTTGCTAATTAAGTGCATGCATAATTACAATCCAAACATAAAGCAAAATGAGGGACTGTACTTCCATTGGAAGGAATGCACCAGGAGTGGTCATAAATTATCCCCCCAACTGGTAATCTCAGTTACATATTTTCTCATGTTTTTTTCATTTCCCACTTAGTTCCAGCCAGATCTGTTTTCTATTTATATTGTCAAGTGTCAACACATGAATAATTTTCTCTGTTGTATCCCTCACTACTACATTATTTTTCTTGATAGAATAGCAGAAGTAATTATATTTATAAATGGAATGCCTGTTTTGCCTAAGTACTGCATATAATTCCCTTCTGTAAGAGGGATTTTTATAATTCCTCTAAAAATGTCTTGGCAAGGATCAACCCACCAGTTGGTGGTGTGGATCCAGCCTTTAGGAACAGAACTGGGGATTCTGATCCCTATGGCCAACAGGCAGGAGGGCACCACAGAAAAAATGCTTTTGTTTGTTTTAGAGAAAGATGCTGTTCAATATGTGCAGTTATTAAGTACCCAAAAAGCAAATTCACTGAGAATTGCTTCCCACCTGTGGATTCCTCTGTTCAGCACAGAATTATTTTGGCAGCTGAAGAATTCTTCATTGTGGATGGCTGTGGGAAGATATTAATCCTGTTCTTCAAGTAAGATGCACTCACTGATCTACTAGACCTGCTCCACCTCTACTGTTTCATATTTTGAGAGGAAATCAAAGCAATCCCAAGTGATGAGTAATCTCAAGTCATTCTTATCCCCTTTCTGCCTTTTTTTTCCAGCTGATTTCTGCAGACAAGTTCAGATGTCCCTTGCTCAATAGAAGTAGAGCCCAGGGAGATCTGTTGTGAGCTCTGTATTAAGGCAAGTTCAGTTTTCCATCTCTGGGCACTCCTTGAAAAAACCTCACTCAAAATCGTTGTATGGGGATGGCAGATCCCAGCCACAGACAGTTCACAGCTCTCTCATTGGATGGAACAGCAAAATGCCTCCTGGAGCAGAACAGGAGGAGAAAAATCAGGATGTTCTTATTGGTTTCTGCTGTCTGTATGTGCATGGGTGTTCTTTCATTATAGTTTCTCCAGTATTTGTTCTGATTAAAGGTTATTCAAGGCCTGTACAAAGCAGTGATCCATCCTGTTCCTACAGATGTGGCAAGCTTGAAGAATGTTGCATTGGAGCAGTCAAACCCCGTGTCCTGTGTGGTTTGGGAGTTTGAAATGTCCATGTGGCAGAGATGTGGGTGATGTAAGACACGTCCTTGGCCTTGGTGAAAAGAGTGCCTGTACCTCTGGAGGGTTTGAGGCACGACCCTGCAGTGTGGTCAGCGTTTCCTTGGAGGGTCCATTACTGAGTTTTCCCTCTTGTATGATCAGCAGAACCAAACACACTCTGCCCCTGCAGCTCAGCTGCCCCCGGCCCGGTCTCCTCGACACAATTCAGCCTAAACTATCAGGGAGGTTTCGTTGCCGCATCGGTGGCTTGGCAGCGAGCACACTCGTGTCTCCATCCCTGCAGGAAGGGCTCCAGAGCTACACAGGCAGGGCTGTCACATCCTCAGCCACTGCAGTGACATCAGGGAGGGCCGTGAGTCCCTGGAGAGCCGTGGCTGCCGTGCCCTACTTTGTGCAGACGATTTGAGCGCGCTGGATCCTGCGCCTCCGACGGCGTCACTGCGGCAGTGGCAGCTGCAGGAGCCATCAGACTGGGAATGCTCCTGGGTGGTGAGTCCTGGCAGGCCCTGCCTCCATCCCTGGCCTCTTGGTAACTCTGGTTTAGCTCCTTTACAGCTCTGGCTCCATAAGCTGCAGCCTCTGAAGCACAGAGAAACCCAAGTCCATTTCTCCCCTGTACATTTACTCAGGCCTCTCAGAAGTTTTGGACTGTAGTCTTTCCTTTTCCCTGGGTACCCCCTCTAAGAGTTCATGTTTATTTAAGATTTAACTTTATGAGCAGTTTTCTTTCTCTCAGTAAACACAGTTCAAATTTGGTCTGTTCCCTCAGCTTTTGCATTCAGCTGGTTTGACTGATTTAAGGTCCCTGATTTACTGGTATAATTCAGCTTGTCTGAAGGGAAGGAAGATTGATGTTGGCTGAAATAAAATTCTGAGACGCCTATGGAGTTTTATTGCCCTAGATTTTTTGATTGCTATTTATTCACAAAAGTGGGCAGAACTCTGACTTGAGATTTTTCAGGAATGCCTCCATTATGTCAGAGCTGTTAATTCTTTGAGTCAAGTCATTGTGGTTAGCCAATCTTGTTTTCTGTCTCTGTGGTAAGATTTTAAATCCAGAAGGCTAACCTCAGTGCTCCCCCACGAAAGCAGGCAGGGATGACAAAGCATTTCCTTCTTTGACCTCTGTACTTGAGTTTTGTATAAAGATGAAATCTATGAAATCAGACCAAATGCCAGATCACCTGCATGAGAATGAACAGGTCAAACCCTATCCCTGTAGCAATATATGGAACAAAAATGTACTGAAACATGTTTTTTAAAGTAATTTTTCTTCTAAAATTGTTTTTTTTTTCCAAATTCAGACTATGAACTATGAAATTCTCTCATGCTTGTGAGTTACATGTAGTTATATATCATATCACAGCAAACTTGAGGTTATTAGGATTTTGGAACTGTGCATACTTGTCTTAAATTTTCTGAGTTTGTGATGTTTTGGGGGGGAATAAGTGGAATATTCTGATTTTGTTATATACCTGCTGGATCCCTTCTGCTGTGACCAGGGCCACACTAGAGACCTTCAACACCTCCTCTTGATTCACACAGGGGCTGTGTTTCCTTCCAATTAGCAGCATAATCACCCATGAACTGAAGAACTCGATCCCACCCAGATGCATCTGGAGCTGGTTTCATGAGTGGAAGATATATAATATCAGCATTATGTCACATAAAAACCTCTGGCTTGTCACCATGGGATTCCCTTGTGCACTCTGCTTGTACCCCTAGAGCTGTGCAAAGCAGCTGAAGCAAACTGACCATTTGAACCAGGCTCAGCTCCCTGCTTTAAATCCAGGATTATGATGATGGAGCAGAAGTATTCCCTGGGCTGGAGCTGCCTTCTCAGTGGCCACCCTGCTGCCCTGGCCCTCTCAGATCAGTGACAGATTAGACCAAGTGACAGCAGGTGACCAAGGAACCTGCCACTGGCCACTCTTTGTATGTGGCTGGAAGGACTGGTGGCTGCACAGTTCCCTCAAACTGGAGCATTTTTGAGCAATAAAAGCACAGTTTGGAAACTGCCTCTAAGAGTGGAGGGACAGCTGACCACTTTGTCACTGCTGCCACTTTGGCATCACAGAAGACTGACCTGAATTCTTGATCTGGGCAGTCTGTTGATGTATAATCATGGTGATCCGTTAATTACTCGACTTAATTACAGACAATTTATTATAATGAAAGGTTTAACTATACCTACCTTTGTAAGTTTCTATGTTATTTTTCATTGAGGTAATTTTCAGGCATAAAAAAATCCAGCATGCAATGCCTTAAAACAACCCATTCCACAAAGATTGTGGAGCTTTACTGGCAATTTCTCCATCCAATATTCTCTGCTCAGGCAGTAAATATCATCAAAAATTCTCAGCCATGAGAAACATCCTGTATTCTTCACACACACCCCCCACAGGGGACTAGAATCCCTCTCAATGCTGTTTTACCCCTGCACTCATGACCTGGACTTCCATAATTCCTCTTTGCTCTGATACCAGCACCAGGTACATCAGTACACCTACCTTTTCATGTAATCTCTGATAGAGAGATGCAGTTAGCAAATGGCATCAGGTATTAATGCAGGAGTGACCTTTTAATGTCATGCACAGATCCACGAAGAAAGAGCTGCCACTGAAAACTTCTGATTAAAGATAAAAGTAGACAGCCTGTAAAAACATTAAGATAAAAAGTAAATCCATTTGCCCTGAGTTTCCCCTGCTATCCCACCTCCTACTCTAAATTGATGTTGTCAGCACTCATGATTTTATCACAAGTCTTGTGATGTTTGATGTTTCACTTACACTCCAGCTACTACAGTTGTGTAATGAGGTTAGAAACTCAGCTTTCCTCTTTCTTTAATTTAAAGTAAGTTTCTAGTCCTAATGGTTAGAGTATAAAGCTTGCAAGTGTGACCCAGGTGCACCCTAACAGCTCAAAAACCAGAAAGCACAGTAAAAGAGCTCCACATTTATCGTTTCACAGACAGGCTTGTGATTTTGAGGGTCAAACTGTAGTTCTTGAACATTTGGAGCTGGCAGTAGCAGCTTGGGAAAAAAAAAAAGTGCCTGAACAAAGTCCCACACCATGTTGCATTTTCCAGGCAGGCATAGCAGTCATTTTACCACAGTGATAATTCCCTTTTCAGACATGCACATTTTCCTGTTTAGTTTGTTATGCAGCATCTCAGGGCTCAGCCCCAGCCTGGCTGGTCTGGAGGGGATGGCCCTGGTGTGTAACAATTTGCCTGATGTTGGAGGGCTCAAACTGCTCGTTCTGCTGACACAGAGGAGAGGGTTTGCAGCACTCCTTAGTCCCCACAGACCAGCAAGTTTGTGCATAAAAACCTGTGAAACCAGGAGTGTTCTGACTTCCAGTCTAGGATTTTGATCTGCCTTTTGTAAAGCTCCACCAAGAAACCAGGAATACCCCACCCCTGCCAATCCAGCAACAAAGGGGCAAAGAACCAAACAAAGGCAAGTATGGAAATACAGTAACAGTGAAAACAGCTGGTTGGACTTACAGAATGTGCCAAGTGCAGGTTTGGATGTACAGACCAAAAATACCCAGCTGTTGGTTTTGGAAAAACCAAGCTTCCAATAGCAACAACTCAGATTGGAAGGAGACACCATATTTAAACGGAGTTCCAGATTATCAAAGACTTCCCAGTATATCACTAAAAGTATGAATTTTTACCAAGGGCCGGAGGGGTGTCCAGAGCAAAGGGCAGAGTCTGAGTGTGGTGTGAGCACATTGGTCACAGACTGGTGGTACCAAAGGCCCCTCTGTGCTTGCCTTAAATGATGGGATAATCCATTCTGGAGGTGAAAAAATTACAAAAAACTGACAAAACCTAATTGCAAAGAAAAGATGAAAGTCCATGAAACTCAAATACTACTTGTCAGCAGAATAACAAGGGAGGTTTTATGTTCCACAAATATTAAAGGGTGCCAAACTAAAACTGGATAACATTTTCAAAGAACTCAAGAAGCTCAACTGATTCTACACTGCCCCTGTTATTAATTTTATCCCTGAATTCAGCAGTAATTTCCATGTGGTGATTTCCATGAGACTGACATTGCTTCTAAACTGCTTCTCCTGTAAAAAGCTGAAGAAACCATTATTGACTCTTGATCCCTTTGCTGAGTGTTTCAGAGGGCACACACATTTCTGTGTATCACAAACCACATTATTTAGGCCTATGGACTTACATTATTTATTTCTAATTTAAAGGGCTGTGAAAAATCTCTGTCTTTCAAGAGATGTATTCTTCAGCCTTAGCAACTTCTAAATAACTTTAAAAAGGCTATACAAAACATCAGAAGGGTCTGCATCTTAGTTTCTGTGAAGAGGAACTTTCTTTTTGGTGTTTTCCAGCTTCTTTCTAGCTCTGTTATCTGTAATCACTTTCAAATACACCCAAATCATCATCCCTGTACTGAAATGAACTGTCTCTTACTCTCACCCTATGCAGGCCTGTGGTACTGGCATAACAATGTCAGATGTATTTTTGAAATCTAAAATGAGTAAGGTTTAAAAGATTTTCCTATCTGTATTTTCCCTGCTTCCATGGCAGACTGGCAGGACTCCTGTTGCTGTGGCAGGACAGTTTAATGCTGTTTGTTTGGGTTTTTTTAATAACAGAAATTGTGTACCTGTGACATACTGAGTAGGTACTCGAGGCACCTGTGTAGATAAAACTGCATTCAAGCAATTGATTTAACTTTGAAACTCCACAACAGATGAATTAAAGTGCTGGTATTGCTGTCCTCTGAGTCTGTCTCCTTTTCTGTCTCATGAAGCATTAATTATTGTGATCTTGACACTCTGTTCTGCCCTTTTTCTTCTCTTTCCTCCTCCCCAGTCCCCACTGTCACTCCCAGTGGCTGGGGAGTCTTTCCATTACAGCAATCCTGTTCATCTCCCAATAAAGGGCCATCAGCCAACACATTCTGGGCCTAAATTCATCTCATAAATATTGGTACAGGCTTAAATAAATGCAGTCCTTCATTTAATGTACTAGATTTCAATGGAATTACATGGGGAATTAATTTGCTTTTGTTTGTAGTCTGAAAAACAATAAAATAGGGAAATGCTTAGAATCCATGGCTCAGCTTTCCAGACAGAATGAAGGATGGTTCTGCCCATTAACCAAGACAGCAGCAGATTCCTGATGCTCATGCCTTTTCTATACAAACACAATATTTTAGGCCTTCCTGATACTAGGCCAGAAGGATCTCTAGGTGACAGCTGCCCTGACATCAGCCTGTGGACCTGGTCTGTAATGTCATGTATTTCAGCATGTGTCTGAAATTCCTGCTGCATGTGGCAACACCTATTTTGGGATGTTTCTCTCTTTGGATAATAAAATGAGTTTTCATTTGTAGCACTTTACAAAGAGGTGGCAGCAGCAGCTCCAGGGGTCAGTGTGAGTGGGAGCTGGTCTGGCCTGTGCTGCCGTGTGCAGCACTTGTTCACTCCCTGGGCCTTGTGAATTGCTCTGTACCCGAGCAAAAAGCTGAATATCAGGATATTCCAGTACAACTGGATGGGAAGTCACACAAGTAAAGGACTTGTGATGAACTTTTCAGCTAAAACTTCATACCTTTTTTTTTATTCCGTTTATTCATCTCCCATCTTTTCTGCCCGTATATTATACGCTTTTCTGTTTCTTTGCCATCTTTCCCCCCGTTGCTCTGTGCCTTTTTCTTCCAGGATGAAACATCCCTCTTTTTTCCATGGACTGCCCTTTGTAGGTTCTCTCCATATAGCTCATAATTTCTCTCCCTCACCTCCCCTACTCATCCCAACATCTTGGGCAGGAGTGATTGAAGGCATGGAGTCTGAAAGAGCAAACCAGTCTCTAGAGAGAGAAACACTGCAGATCATTATCTTTCTCACTCTGTTAAATGGAGAAACAGAAAATATGTGAAGTCAGCTGATAACATAATAAGTGTGTGGATGAAAGTCCTTTTGCTGCAAGAGATATCCTAATTATAAGGTACCTACAGGTATTTGATCTGAGCAAAGTCTTCCTTGACTCTCAGTATTCCCATTCTGGGCCCACGTATAGCCGATGTCTGTAGGAACACACTGGAAATCCAGATCTGTACATTAATTAAATGACTGAGGTTTTAGTGTGGAAAGTGCAGGAAAGCATTTTTTATCTCTTCCAGAGTGGTCAGCACACAAATTCCAATAGTTTTCATGATCATTGATACCATGATACAACTGGTCTACCCAAGAGCCTTTTGCTGACTCTTCATGGATCAGTTAGGTCAGTCCTCACAGTGAAAAGTGCTTGAACTGTAGTGTTACCATTTCAAATCCTTTTCTAACTGCTCTCTGAAAATAGAAGAAAAATAAGAATACAATAGTTGAGACCCCTTATAAAATCTTCCTGGAGGAGTCCATGGATGCTCACCATTGGTCTCAATGGAGCTTTCACACATCCTTGAAAGGAATTCATTAAGCTGGAAAAGCTGGCTTGAAACCAGTCTTCCTATAATGTCTTCCATAACTTGCTCCAAGGGACACATTTATAGTCACTCAGCCTTTTTTATAGATCTTGTGCAAGATGAAGGGCTGGGTCACAATTGCAAGACTTTAATGAATAGATGTTTGTTAGATGCCACAACCCAAACAATTTTTCAAGCATTTCAGCACTGTGCAGTATTTTCAGTCTGGACTTCCCCAAGGATATGGGATGGGATGATAGCTGCAGCCTCTGGAATCACAGGGACATAGTGACTGCTTTTGTTCCTTCTTCCACTCTGACCCATTGAGGTGTAGAGAGAAAACACCCAGCAACTTAAATTTCTACTCTTGATTTTGTTTCACGAAGATTTGAAGATTTCAATTATTTCTTTTTATTCATAATAACTTGTCTGTATACAGGCTTATACAGAAAGAGATTGCAATAGGAAGGCTCCTCCAATTAACAAAACTTTACTGAAATTTTAAATATCTATCAGTCATGGCCACATTTCAGAATATCATTCTGCTTTTCAAAGAGCCCTGAGATCTTCTTCATGGACTCTGTTTAAGCTGCCACCTTGGGGTGTGAAGCTCACTGGAGTTTTCAAATAGGGTGACCTTTGATTACCAAATACAAATTTAGTCAAAAACATCTTATCTGAAGGAAGCCCATATTAAGAACTAGCTCCCTTCCCAATTGTCCTTATCTTTCCGAGAAAACACAGCTCATAGACACTGGACTTTTTTTGCTGAACATTTTCCACCTGGCCACAAACACTGGAAGTCATGTCTTAGCATGGTAAACCAAGTAGGTGTTGCACAAAGAAACACTGAATGCATTTGTATATTGCACCAGAACCAGCCTTGAATCACCATATTGATATACAAAGGATCAGATAGTAAACTTTTTATTAGCAGCCAGGAATTTCTTTTGAAAATTATTCTTTTTTTGACATGCCTACATATGGCCTGAAGGATGCTGGTACTGTTCTCCTTCTATCAAAATAGGATATAATGTGTGACTGTGTTCTAGAAAAGTGTTACCTTTTTTAACAGATTTATAATTTTTTAATGTCAGATCACCACAGAGCTTTCAAGCGATAGCTGCTGGCCAAAACTGCATTAGGAAAGTGCACGTTCTGCTCCATTTCCCTCAAGGAAGGGGAGGTAGACATGGGCAATCTGCACTGGGAGGGCCAGAGCAGAGGTAGGGAGGCAGCCAGCTCCCCTGGCTCCTGCTGTGCTCTTCCTGGGGCTGCTGCTGGATTGATGCATGGCAGCTTCAAAGAAAGATAACACAGCCTTTCCTGGAATTAACAATCCCTTGCTTTTGTGCCTGTATCTGTATTTTAGGAAAAGGTTGTCTTACTGCAGAGCAGTAGCTGTGCCTCTTTCCAGGGCAGCTGCTGGGCTCTGTGCAGACAGAGGCTCCTTCTGCCCTGGCCTTGGGCAGGAGCGCTGGCTGGGGCAGCGGGCCACGCTCACAGGGGCTGGCAGGGTGAGCTCACCTCTGCCTGCTCCTGTCTGTGCCGACAGAGTGAAAAACGGGGGTGGAAAAAGAAACAGGAGAAAGCTACAGGAGCAAACGACAGGAGCAAACTGCAGGAGCAAACTGCAGGAGCAAAGCTACAGGAGCAAACGACAGGAGCAAACTGCAGGAGCAAACTGCAGGAGCAGACCTACAGGAGCAAAGCTACAGGAGCAAACTGCAGGAGCAAACGACAGGAGCAAACTGCAGGAGCAAACTGCAGGAGCAGACCTACAGGAGCAAAGCTACAGGAGCAAACTGCAGGAGCAAACTACAGGAGCAAACTGCAGGAGCAAACTGCAGGAGCAAAGCTACAGGAGCAGACCTACAGGAGCAAAGCTACAGGAACAAACTGCAGAAGCAAACTACAGGAGCAAACTACAGGAGCTCCTGTGCGTCCACCCTGTGCTGGCAGCCGGAGCACCCCAAGCCGGGCATGCTGGGCTGGATCCTGCCTCTGGGAGAGACACAGGGAGAGGCTCTGGAGCCTGCTGCTTCCACAGTGCCTGCAGGAGCTCAGCAGGAACAACAGCCCTGGCAGAGTTTCTGCAGGCAGCCCATACACCCATTTCTTCCCGAAATGTCAATACAAAAGTAACAATACAAAATACCAAAGGATGGATATTGTATTCTGCTGGATCCCAGCTACTCTGAGAAATGGGAAGCACAGTGGGATTTTTTGCCTCCTGAAGGGGAGATGGAGACAATATTTGTGTGGTGGGGGAGGAACAATATTTGTGGTGAATTAGCACTGCTGACAGACATACCTGGTCCACAGGGCTGGTGGAGGCTGTTCTTTCCATCTGCAGGGGAAAGCAGTGCACTGTAAAGCTCAGTGGCATTTTGAAATACTTGTAAAATCTGTGCAGCCTGAAACTATTATTAACCAGTTAGTCACAGTGCTGCTAATTGCAAGTCACCTCAGAGCAGGGAAGCTGGGTAAGGAACTGAGGTCAGGAAAAACGACCACCTAATTTAGGCCCCCATTAGTCATTGCTGAAATTACCTGACTTGACTCCAGCAGGATGAGCCAGGTCACCTTGGTTGGATATTTGGGCTTCACATGCACAGGCCGAGTCAAAAAGCCAGTCTGCTTTCCTCGGGAAAGGAAGTGTTGGGGGGATGTAGACAGTGCTAAATGCTGTGTTTGCCTTCCCCTCCCTGAACTCAAAGCCCTCCTCTCAGGGCTGCCCTGGATCCCTTTGGTATCCTGGCCCTGGAGGAACTTCTGTTGGGCACTAAACTGACCTGAGCCCACTCTTCAGGAAGAAACAGTCAGAGGCACTGGGCTGAGCAGAGCCTGTAGTGCCCTTTTCCTGCTTCCTGAGGGGTGCCCAAACTGCTGGGAAAGAGATGGGCAGAGATTTCACCTCATCACTGTGTTTCTGTTGGCATTTGTCAGTGTTTTCTGAGTGTGCCCTTCCAGTGATCTTTCAAGTTCTGTGTAGGATCTGGCCTAAATCTGGGTTGCAGGGGGGTTTAGGTGGGAGACTCACCAGGGCCCTTTGGGGATCAGGCAATGATGATGGCTAGGCAGTGCTCTCTTTGGCACTTCTGGAACTGAGGTCTCTAAATTCTGTCCAAATCCAGAGGTTAAGGAGCAGGGATAAACTCTGAGTGTCCTTCTAAAAAAGCACTCAGTTTATAAATTGCTCCTGCCCACAGACAGCCGCATTGTTTGGGTCTGTGGCAGAAGGAAGCGGGGTCAGGTGTTTCTTTTGTGCTCAGTGAAATGATATCTGTGAGCCCGAGGAGCTGGAAGGGATATCTGAGGTCACCGAGTTCAGCCCTTCACTTCTGCAGACAAACATGATGTAATCCTTTTCATTGCATGGGCAAACTTCCATTCTAAAAGTAGTTTTGCTTGTTTTCGCCTTTTTTTTTTTTTCCCTTGCTTTGCTCTCCTGTCTTCCTGCAGTGAAGTTATGCCCAACCTGACTTTTGGTTTTTGACCTTGCATTTACTCCCAGCTAGTTTTCCTTATACTTTATGCTTTCCTTATACCCTTATGTCTAGCCCTTGTCTCCACATTTTTGGTATTTCTGGTGAGTGGAAATGGAAGATGATGAAATCCACATGAAAAGAGTTCAGTATCTCTATTTGTGCTTATTAACTACTCAGCCCACTAGTGCTTGATTAGACAATTTTGAGATACAGACAAATGATAATTACATTGGTCACAATACATTTAACTGAACATCTGAAGTACCCATTAAAAAGAAAACTCTTCTAGAACAAGAACTTTTATTTTATTAAACGATTTAAAATTTAGTCATATGGCTCTTGAAGATACTTATAGCTGAATTATAAAGTGGTTTATTTCACTTAGTGTCACTTTACATTTTACCACTTGGAAGATCTGCAAAGTGTTTCACAAGGCAGAGATAGGTCCCCTGGAACCTTCCAATTCCATCTGAAACACTTGGGCTCCTTTGCTCTCCCTTTGTCTTAGCACATTCCAGCTACCAGCAATGTCCCAGTCAGCCAGAGCCCCCACCTGCAATCTGGCACCTTTTTGCTCTCCATCTCTGTCACACCGGGCTTGGGAGATGGTTTGAAGCCAGTTTTGTAATAGAGGTAGAACAGAAAAGCAAAGGCTTGGGAGCAAAGTGATGAGGGTAGAAAAATGTTCTCTAAGTGTGTGCAGGTGACTGGTTAAAAGGAAGTGTGAACATTTGCTGGCTTGCCTAGCACAACAGAACACTGCAAGCCACCTTCCCTTGTGATACATTCAAGGCAATTTTATTCTGAATTTCTTTCCAAGTAAAATTTTAAACTTGTTTTCTGATCAATTTAACACATTGGCCCTTGGGATTCTGCTCAATGCCTGTAGGGCTGCTTCTTCCTCCCATCCGTGCTCAAAGCTTGGCTCTCCCCATCAGCTACAAAATAAAAGAACTTGGATGGGTCTGATGAGCACGATGGATATTGATTCACAATAACACAGGACCAGTTGGAATTTGTATTTGTGCTCTATCAGCATGTACTGATTCACAGTCATATGAAGCCAATTTGAATTTATATATATGCATCAGCAGCACTGCATGTATCGGTTCACAAACACAGAACCAATTTGCAAATATATCCATAACCCCAAGTGGCACATGGCCATTTGGATGTCTTGACTCCATTTGGAGGTCTCTACTCCATTTGGATGTCTCAACTCATCATTTTTACAGAGTGCTCTCCTCCTTAGGCCAGTTCCTTGAGTGGTTACACAGGCACACACAGATCTGGGTGCACCGACTGCCTCGAAGAACATTTTCCCTCTCTGAGGTTTGGCTGCCAGTGCTCCAGGCCAGCTCAGATGTGCTGTGGCTGCAGCCTGGGGGCAGCTGCTGGGAAAAGACCGTGTGGGAGGAGCAGGGAGAAGTCCCACCAGCAGCTCATCCCCTCTCTCCAGAGCTGCTCTCCAGCTCCCACCCTGAATCTGTGCCCAGTGATGCTGCAGCTACATCTGAGCCTGGCCTCATCCCTCACTGACCCTCTCCTTGCTGGATTTGGAGCGGCCTCATCCCACATCCACAGTGCTCCCTGACCCTGAGCACAGTGTGGCTCGTGTGCCTGAAGCCCAGAGAAGTGCTCCCCTTGCCTGTTTGGGGCAGGGAAGGCATAGGCACATCTCCCTTGCATTCAGGATGAGCTGTACTAAGCCCTGTTCCTGAGCAGGCACCTGAGTGCGGTGGTCATGTATCTTTCTATAAATAATTACTTCACTTCATCACTTGCAGCCTCTTTTCATCACCTCCTTTCCCTTAGACTGATGACTGTTTTGGGATGGAAGGCTTTTTTCCTCTCTAGCTGGACCAAGGCCATTCAATGGAGTGAGCAGCAGGAGGGACTGAAAGAGAGATACTGTTAGCACTGTTTCCACATGCCCAAAGACTGATCTTTATGCAGCTGAGACTACAAGGGATATCCCTTAAAATAAAGGCCAGCTTATTACCCATCTTCTCCAACTCCTGTGGAACTAAATATCCTGAAGTTGAGAGAAGCTGCTGCACAAAGCGTCTTTATAGCTCTCAGTGTGCCTTCTTTGCTGGCTCCAGCTGCCCCTACACTCTGTTTTTCCTCAGTCTTTTCTTCAATATTTTTTCCAGTTGACTTAGTTATTACAGTACATGGACCAGACTGAGGAAAATACACTGAAGGTTGGAGCTGGCAGCGCGGGGAGAGCTGCGAGGGAAGCGCTTTTGCCATCCCATGACATCATCCGTGCCTTAATTGGTGGCGTTCCCGCGGACGGGAGGCACTGGCCGGTGTCCTTGGGCTCACTTCCGTGATACAGAACAGAGACTGTGCCTGTCTCCTGCCAGCCTCTTTCATTGCCAGCCTTCTGGCAAAGCTTAGGACATTTATAAAAACAGTACAGTACTTTATTTAGCCTCTAGTGAGAAAAAGTCACTTCACAGCTCCGGTTTAGGCACAAGGCACTAACAAGCAGATTAAAAAAAAATATATATCCTTTACATAAAAACATTTCAAATGAATACGTGAAAGTTGATTTGTATTCCAGATGACCTTGCAAACCAGGAGATTGAGCTGTGCCTTTTATCTCCAGAGAAATGGGTTCAAATCCTGATTAGCCCATAGAGGAAATTCCATTTAATAGTGTAATTTTGGTGGGCTGAAAAGCTGTTCCCTGCCTAGAACCACCATCTATTATGGCATGATTGGCAGTCTGTGTTCAAGACAGAACAAGAACTTCACCTCATCTCTACTCGTATTACTTCAGCCTGCCATGAGCTTGCAGTACCCAACCCTCAGCTCCCACAGAGCCTGAGAAAAGAGGGGATTTGTGGCATGAGCAGAGTCCCCACAGCAGTGTCTGGGCAGGGTAGAGCCTGCCTGCGGCTACTGGGGGCCGTGGTGGGGCCAGCAGAGGGGAGAGGTGGCACAGGGGAGCCTGAGAAACAAGGAAGCTGTTGGAGGGAAGTTTCAATGGAAGGAGATGGAAAGTAGGTGAGAAGAGGGGAAAAAAGGAATGAAGATGAACAGGGGAAGGACACATGGATAAGCAAAGGGTGGGATGAAGGTATGCCCAGAGCTGAAGGTAATAAAGCAATAAAGCAGACTGGGTGTAACTGTCTAAACAGCAGAAGGGAAAGTCAGCTGTGGGAGGGAGTCCCACAGGGTCATGATGTCACCGAATGTTCTCACTGTGACTGGTGGTCCTGCTGTAGAAATGCCCTTAGAGCTCACAGGATTGTTGTTTTCCCAAGTCTTCATTCTTCAGAGCACAAAACACTGTTTTGCAGGGGAGCAGAAAATCTGCAAGACAGATCAGCAGCCAGCTCAGGCTTCCATCGTATCTTTGCAGAAGCCACAGATAAAGCAAAGAAAGGCTCATCTTCAGTCTAATTAGTGCTGTATTTCCATACTGTCTGGCTGTATTTCTCCTATCAGGGGGAAAAGCCCTTATGGGGTCCTGCCAGGTGTTCTCTGTAGGCAGAGCAAGTGCAGAAAGCAACAGGAATCTTCACTGTGACACTGGTGAGCCTTGTGACCCAGTTCAGTGAAGGGCTGTGAGCAGACACAAAACTTTGTCACTCTGAGATGGTGCAGCAGTGGACGAGGACCTCCAGGTGATGGCTGTGAAAGCATTGCTGCCACACCAGGACAGCTTTTCAGCCAGACCTCAGTGTTCTCCTCTCTATCCTCCATAACCATCTTGGCTGTGAGAACAAGGGATGTGCTCACAAGAGACCTGTTTGGGTTGGTTTTACTCAGGACAACAAAATCTCAGTTTAGAAGAGCATTGATAATGAGGAAAAATGTTACAAAGTCAACCTGATGATGGAGTCCAAGCTACAGCACTCTGGGAGGAGAAATACAAAAAGAGCATTTCCCAGCTGGGCAGCAGCATCAGAAGGGACTGAGGGTACAGAGGGAACAAAAGGCTGAGGGTAAGGACAATATCAGGTTTCCTTTCCTAGCTGTAGTTCCTCCAGCTGTGAAAGCTGCTGTCCATTACCCTGTTGCTCATCATCTCCTCCCACCTCAGGTTTCATCTTTTTCATACCTGTTTATCCTCAGCCTCACCTGGGCCTGCTGGTGATCAGGAGAGCCCTGTTATTTGAATTATTGCCTCTGACCTGCACTGTTCACCCCGATTGTGTTGGGAGCCATCCCCCGGCAGTTACGCTGCTGACCTGGGAGGGGGAGAGCCTGCAGCTGAGGGGTGGTGATAAGCAGCTGGAGTGGGTGAAAAGAAATAAACTTTTCACCCAGCTCAGCTGCAGGGAGAACAGGATGTGAGACTGCAACCTAATACATAGGAGATAATTATTCTACTCCACTTGGCACCGGTGAGGCCTCAGCTGGAATAGAGTGTCCAGTTTTGGGCACTGTGCTGTAAAGAAAAATGTAGACAAACTGGAGAGGGTCCAGGAAAGAGACACTAGAAATATCAGAGGCATAGAAGGAACAACCTAGGAGGAAATGTTGAAAGGATTGTTTGTTTAGTCTGGGAACAGCAGAGTCTAAAGAAGAGCTGTGATAAAAATCTTGCAATATGTTAAAGTTTACTGTAAGAAGGATGGTGATAAATCTTTCCCCATGCTTGCTGGGGGATAGGGAAAGAAGGAACCAGCTTTATTTGCAGGTAATAAAATTTAGGCTTGGCATTAGGAAAAACTTTCTAGATAAGAGGGTGATGAAGTAAAGCCAGGCAGAGAGTGCATGTTAAAATTGAGAAGGGTGTTTTATTTTAGTAATGAGCATCAAAAGAATAAAGATGTTTCTTGTTTCAATAACTCTTCTGGGCTAACGCCTGGCACTGGGTTTGCACATGCTGAGAGTCCAACCATGTGGATGCACTTGCAAGGAACAGCTCTTGGCCTGCAAGCTCCAGGTCAGACACTCTCCTTTGTGAGCAGAGTATACAAACCCCAGCAGCTCTGACTGATCTCTTTTTCTACATATTCCTGCAATACAAATAAGCCATCATGGAATACCAGGATCTGTATAAAATTTAACGAATACGGGAATAACCTTTCTCTTATGATCCCATTTCTGGCCCCATTGTATTTCTTCCTTGCAGGTTCATATGCTATATCTCTAATCCCTTGTTTGTAGATTTGGTATGTGTGCACAGCCAGAGATATATCCCTGATTGCAGTTAATCCTTTGAGTGTTTTTACATTATACAGCATATGTCCAGGGAAAGTTCTGTCTTGTGCTTTAATGATACTCCCTGATCCTCCAGTGACACTCCTGGAAACAGAAAATCACACCCACCTGTTTCCATCCCAGGCAGTTCTCAGGCTGTGAATTGGGTTTTCTTCCACATCACAGAAACAAAGAGCCTCTGAATATTTTCAGAAGTTCAGTCTGATGTGTTTGCAAACCTAGAAGAGAAATGAAAGGTTTGTCTAGAGGCTGGATGTCAGCACACAAAGGCCCGGCACTGCATCTTTGGATTTGCCTATGATCTTGCAGGGGTCAAAATCCTGGGCTGGAGCTGCTCAAAATTTTCTTTTGAGGCTTATGATAGAATATGTTTTTCTCATTAAGTAAACTCTACCAGAGAATAAATATATTTGCTATTTTCAGAGTGGTGAGGCTCTGGAACAGGTTGCCCAAAGAACTTGTTAATGCCCCATTCCTGGAACTGTTCATGGCCAGGCTGGACAGGGCTTGGAGCATCTGGAAGGTGTCTCTGCCCTATGGCAGGGGAATTGGTATGAAGTCATCTTTCAGGTCTCTCCCAGTCCAAACCTTTCTATGATTCTATGATTCTAATATTAATTGGCTTGGACTTTAAGTGTAACTTTAGGAATGAGTGCTTTGGATTTTCTGCTGCAGGATTTTACTTTAGTTGCAAAATCTGTCAGACGTGTTTTACTTTAAATTCCCAGTATATGTGCTTAACCTTCATTGCACCTTGAGGTAATTTATCTGTAAATGAACACTAATCAAGAAACCTGAAGTCATGTGGGATGCTTCTAATATTTTGAAGATAAGTAATATTAAGCCTAAATCACATTTAAAGGGGATATTAATTGAAGTAGTAGAGCAGGACAAATCAGTAAAACAGAACAGCAAGTCAAACTGGGTTATAGTTGCCTTGCTTTCCACAAAAGCACAAAGTACCCATGGGGTATTAATTATCATATTAATTAATATTTTTTTCAGTTCTTTGAAGAAGATAGATGTCTACAGCATGCATTGTGCAAAACCAAGAAGTGGTCAGTCCTGCCTATTAAAATAAACTAGGAAATAAAACCAGATGTCAGGAACCTCCTCTGCTGGGGGTTGCTGGTTCACAGGAGAGCTCCTAGAGATGGTTTGAGCACACAGCTCCATGGTGAGCCTTCCAGCCCCTAACTCTTGGCAGTTCTGCAGGGGATTAGGATAACTCTGTTTCTCCCAGGTTTTCCTGTCAGATCTGCGGCATCATGAAAGGTTTACTGGGATAGAAAAAGAAGACAGGGAAGGGTTGGAGGGAGGAGGGGGAGGACTCATCATCCTTGATGTAGCTATTGAACAGCTGGACTTCAAAGACTGCATTAGTCACCCCAGGCTCCACATACAGTCAGTGGAGAGGAAAAAGAACTCAAGACATTTGTCTCAGGACAGGAAATGCCTGTTTCCCTGCTGCCTATAGGAGACATGTAGGTACCTGGATACTGGTGAAGTTAGCTGAGGTGACCTTGCATGGCCTATTGGTAATGGCAGTCTCCTAGAAGGAGAGATCTTGAGTCCTGGCCTCTGCTTTGGAGACTTCTGATGGAGTTTGTATAGATGACAGGTCAGCCAGACACAAGCATTAGTGAATGCAGAGTGTCCCTTCTTCCTCCAGCCAAGGAGAGTGCATTATCCCAGGGACTGAGTGCATTATCCCAGGAGATGTGTGTTTGAATGTTCTTTTACAGGAGAAGGAACTCGGTCCATGTGCTGCTTCCAGCAGAGTGCTTTGACCATGAAGCAACTGAAAGTGGGGACCAGCTCCTGTACAGCCCTTGCTCTGCAAGGCAGCAGTGGCTGCCATTACCTTCTGGGAGGAGGAAGATCTGCAGGGAGGCCTTGCCATGACCCAGCAGCCTGGACAGACTGCTTGCTTCAGGGGCTTTAGGCTGAAGAGCAATTTCAGAGCCCTGGTGGACTTGGAAGTGA
Organism: Prinia subflava; assembly: GCF_021018805.1. Taxonomy (NCBI): domain Eukaryota; kingdom Metazoa; phylum Chordata; class Aves; order Passeriformes; family Cisticolidae; genus Prinia; species Prinia subflava. The sequence continues at coordinate 147,368,267 of NC_086247.1, read as the reverse complement.
GCTGGGTGCTGAACTTTCAGGCTTGTCATGCCTGAGGCCCTACCTAGGGAGGAGCACAAGACATCACAATTAAAAAGATTGGCTCTTCACTGTCCACACCTGACATCTGGGCAGAGAGAACCTGAACCTCCCACAAGGGTATCAAACCCAGCTCCTGTTGGCTTCCCCTGGGTTTCGGGCGGCCCTTGGATGATCCATGGAGGATCACAGGGGTGAGGCACCAGGTGACAGCTGCTCCAGGGCACTGCTGTTTTTCCCAAGCCTTGCAGCACACGCCAGCAAAAGCCTTGCAGGCAGAAGACTCTGCTGCAGACCAGTGGGAGGGAGAGCAGGAGGAGGAACGACACAACACATTACAGCCAGGGAAAAGGATTCCGCATCAGGGATTATGTAACTTTTGACATGTCCTACATATCACGATCCAGTACCAGGGAGCTCACGCTGTGCCCTGCCACGTTAGCAGGGCTCCCTGTAGACAGTCACTGTTAAATGACATTCCCGTCCTGTCAGAGCTTCTCCAATTTCACGTCTGCCTCGTCCTTCTGGGGCAGCTCCTCAGATCCCAGGTGCTGCGTGGCACCAGGCTGGAGCTGCACGCTGCCCGTGCCTGTGCCAGGGGAAACCGCCCTTATCTCCTGCTTCAGCTCCCTGCAGAAGGACAGAGGCTCACGGACAAGCCCTTCACCCCACTGCAGGCCAGCACCCACTAGGACGTGGTTTGCATTTAACTGCACCTCAGGAGTAGGAATCCTCCTTTGGGAAGCAAAATCCTTTGGCACTGTTACCAGACCAAACCCATCCCTGCTGGCTTTACAGCCCCTGATGGCTTTTCCACATTTCCACATGGGACTGAGCTCTCAAATGCATTTTACAAACTTGACCAACTCTCTCCAATGTCTGCTGGGGTTTATTTTCCCGCTGATTTTTTGCTTATTCCAAATGAACTCCACACCTTGATTTTTTTTCTCATTAGTTGTTTTTTCTTTCAGCAGAGAAAATGGGCAAGTGGAAGTGCATCACATGTACAGTCTGGGAAGAGCACAGAGGCAGCCAGGCAGCCATTGCAGGGGTTTGGCACCTCGCTCAGGAATGAGCACATGCAGGTAGAATGTTATTCCGCTGCTCCTGCTGAGCACTCAGCAGTTCAGCCTCTGCTGAATCCCAAAGTCGAGCAAAAAGCAGCTGGTTAAGGTGGAATTTGAAAATCAGTCATAAGATAAACAGGTTGCAACATTAAGCACTCTCCAAGGGAAAAGCAGTGTGCAGCATATGTTCTTACTTTGGAAGATATTAAAAAAAAAAAAAAACGAAACAACAACTTTAATGGACTCTTCACTGGCTTATAGTAGTGGAGCTGTTAATTAATTAAATAACTATATGTGAATGGCATCCATTGGGAAAGAGCCTCACAGCTTCCAGATGCCAGTTACTGGCCCCATTACGGGCCTAAAACTATTACAGTAAATCATTACATGCTCCAAGATGAACTGGCACACGATTGCTGTGAGGAAGGATGGAGCTATTCTCACTTGTGCCATTTTGTGCCAGTTTTTATCTAGTGAGATTAATTAGTACTTTTAGAAGTGCAAGTCAGAGCTATAAAATATTAAAGGATATTCCATCAATGGAGTGGAGACCTGCTTAAGCAGGGCTTTTAAAACTTTTGGATGTTCACGGGTAGATGGGAGTTTGAAGAGATAATGAACAACATCTGATTTTAATTTTTTTTTAAAGAAAGGTAAGATGTATAGCCAGTGGGACTGCATGAAGCCTCCTTTGTGTGCTGTGGGAATACTCAGAGGAGGATATTAAAGTTTATCACTGAAGTTCAGGTGCCAGGTAAGCAAACAGTTTCTCAGGCCAAAACCAATCATTTAAGGCAGTTATTCCAAACAGAAAATCAACCAGAAAGTATTAAATAACCTTTTAGCCTGTATCCCCTGCTGCGAGGGGAACATTTTCTGACATTGGATAGCAGCCTAGAATCTATGATCTGGCCTAGAAATGGCTTTTTTTTACTTCTTCTTATTTTTTAATTAATAAGCTATAAATTTTTACGCCAAATGACCACTATGGACCTTTCTGTCTTTTTAGGCTGTGAGGGGGAAAACCACTGAGTCACCTACATCATTGGTTGCCCAGACACACTGTCCTTTGAAAATCTTCTTGCCTGCTCTGTCTGTTTTGAAGCCCAAAAGCTGAGTACTGAAGAGGCACTCCAGGGACTGTTTATACAGTTTACCCAATAATTAGTTCTTAGAGACATTAATTCATGGATAGACACTTCCTCTGAGAAATTATTCCACAGCTGAAATTCCTCCCACAGCTGGACGAGTCAGGCTGAGCACATGGGGCTGGAGATTTTGCAGCCCATCAGCCAGAGCTGGGAAGGAGCAGTGCCAAGGGATCTGCTGCTGACACTGTCCTCTTGCTCCAAGCCCCGCTCTGAACCACGTGCGAAATCTCTCGCCTGAACCTGAGTTCAAGCAGGGTTCAAGCGGGGGCAGAGGGGCCAAGGGGCTACAAGGAGCCACTTTTGCTGGTGCTGGTAACCAGCCCTCCCACACAGCCCTGCTGGAGCAGACTGGGAGATGCCAGCACTGATAGGCCTCTCCTGCTTAACACAACCTGTTTGTCCAGAAGGACAGACAGATCTCCCTCGGCTCAGTGGGAAAGTGTCCCAGACTGTTCCGGAACTAAGAGCCTCCACATGCCCCCGGGACACGGAGCAGGAGGGGCAGTGGGGCTGTGGGTGAAATGCTCTGCTGCTCAGTCACATCACATCCAGGACAGCCCGGCTTGTCAGGACAACATCCCTTCCCTATACCACACTGTGCAGGCCACAGGGTAGAGCACGTGTCCAATAGCTGTTCATCTTGGGTAGAAAAATCAAGTTTTTGTTGGGTGGGGGGATTTACAAGAGAATGAATATCTCAGGAAAACCAACCTCATCTCGCTGCTTCTCCTAAAGCAAAGGTAAGGCCACATTCACACAAATCCTACAGGGAAGTGGGACTTATTGTGCCAGAAAAGCATGAGGCAGGGTTTGCTGACTAACCCCTAGTTAAAGGCAACAAATTGATTTATTATATGAGCATGACAAATTGAGGCACCGGTCTTGCAAGTTGGGCTGTGTGAGCAGCTCCCTGTGTCCACGTGGCTCTGATACAGCCCAGTCAGGCTGACAACTGGGAGTTGTAGTTGCCAAACCGGGAATGCTGCTGGCTCGATCGCAAAAGGTTGGAAAGTTTGTGGTTATACTTCTCTGACGCGCCCGAGATTTGGGTGGGAGCCATGGGAGCTACAGCTCCTCTGCAGAGGCACAGGGACAGGCAGCTGCTTTGTCAGCCTTCCCCAGCGTGTGTGCTGGGAAGAAAGCACGGCCTTTTCTGCTTTTAAATGAAAACAAATTGCTTTTAGGACCTTGGATCTGAAGAGGGGAGTGTCATCGTGTGTCCAACACAAACAAAAAACTGAGCTGAGCCAAGACCAGCCCAGTGCTTGTCTCCCATTCTCTGGCTGTAAACACAAGAGACTCCTCTTGGCTTGTGTGAGAGCGGGAGGGAATGCAATCACCAAGTAAAAAATGTTGTTTCTACCTGATAGTTTAACGTCATGTAGGCAGGAGTTGTGCTTTTCTACTCAGCACACTTTTCTACTCCATGGAGTCTTTGACTGGCCTCTCCTTGTAGTAGAGGAAAATAAACTGAAATAAAATGGAGCTACTTTTTTTGTGCCACACAGATTATTAAACTTTGTTGGACTTTTCCTGAGTGGAACATACATACCAAAAATACCAGTGTGGTCCTAAGCCATCAACATGATGAGTGATGTGTTTGGCGGGAAAGGGCTCCAAGTCAGTGGGGCATGGAGAGTACAGGGGACTGGGCACAGATGTTTAGATCATGGCTTTTGATCCAGAACAAGGGGGCAGTGAGTGCCAGTCATCACAGGCTGGGAACAGGACATTCCCATTCCCCTGTGCACACTGAGCCTGTGGATACCCCTGCAGGCCTCGGAATCACAACATGAAGCAACAGCCACTGTCAGCATGGCCTGATGTCCTCCAGCCAGCACCACCTGCCTCTGCCTGTGCATGTGCTTTCCTAGCCACCACAGTAATTTTCTCATGTCCCATGTTCTGAGTAATTTGGGAAAGAAGCAGGAAAAAGGAAGAGAGCCATATATAATGATCATAGAGTTAATGGTGGATTTCAAGTTTCTAGGTGGAGGAATAATGGATTAGTGTTGGAAGTCTGGTTCAGTTATGTATGTTCTGGCAGACGCAGCTGGAGGAAACCTTGAGGTGTAGATGAAAAGTCCATTTTCACTTTGTAAAGATGTATGCACACCCTTAACTTTAAAGGTATAAATTTTCCCATTGACTTCCCTGGAACTATTCATGCATTAAACATATGCGTGAGCCTTTCTAGAAATAGGGAATATAAATGAGGCTACCAAAATAGTTAACCAGAAATACTTTCTGTACAATGGAATAGAAAAATTTACAAGAGGTGTGCACATAGGAGCTCTTAGGAACACATAAGCATAGGTCACACTGTTAAAGGACAGGGCATCATTGCTTGTGTATGAGAGGGTGTTTTCAGCTCCCTATAGAGCAGACTGGAGTGCAGTTTGCTTTCGTTACGTTAATTAAGCAATTTACTGGAATTTAGCATGTGGCACATTGGCAGGAGGCAAGTTTAACTTGGGTTGTGTGGCTGAGATCCTTTCATTGCGTTGACAACCTTGAGTCCTGCCAACAGAGCAGCACACTCAGTGCATTCTGCTGGTGGCTTCTGTGCTAAGTCCAACTTAAACAATTCCATTGGGGCCTGACAAAGGGGATGGATAAAAATGAACAGGATCTACATTACTTGAGCAGTCTGTTGTGGGCAAGATATCCCAAGTTTGTTCATAAGTAATGAATTTTGATTCAAGCAGTAGCTTACCTGGGCTAGCAAGAATGCTGTTAGCTATTAGCCCATTATTGTTTTTTTAATATTCACATGGAAAATATTTTTATTGTCTGTAGCTGTTTCTTCACACTGTTTTTCTTGATAGGTTTATTGTCTAGGTTATGCTGTAGTCATTAGCATTTATATCTATAGGTTGTTCTGGAGTTACCATGGCCTGTTTAGAATATCAGCTACACAAACTTCCAGCAAATAAGCAAAATTGAGACTTGAACTGGTGGTTGGAGAACAACATGAACCCAGCATACAGCACAACCAAAACCATTAGAGGCCACGGGACACTTGTTTGCCGAAGCTGCCCTATACACACGGCTTTTAGACCTGTGTTGGTTAAAACACCTTAAAACAGACCTTTAGGCTTTGCTGTTTCACGGCAGAAACCTGAGCAAGTCACATCCTCAACCATCTTCTATGTTTCCTTTGATGAATTAAAAATGAGTACTCAAATAAGACCATCAACTAAAAGTCTGCAAAAAAGGAACTCCTTATTCAGGAGTACTTAAGGCTTTTATACAGTTTCACAGGATTGGGGGGTTTGGGTCTTTGTATCAAGACTACGCTCTGACCTCTCTTTTCTTCTGTATTCAAAACCTAATGTCACCCTGCCCAGGATTATCCAGATCTGCTTTTCAGTATCAAGACCAATTAACTGGTGAGAAGGAGAGCTGGGGGGAAACAAGGCAAATCCAAAAATGAGATGAGGCTTCAGTCTCTACTTCAGTCTCCACTTGTATTTATTCTGGTTTCCAGCAGGCTTCTTTTGGCAAAGAGAGATTTACTGCTTGAGCTTTGGCACAGTGTTTCAGACAGGGAGGAGAGCTGGGACCACAATGTACAAAAATGTACCTCGCATTCAGTTTTCATTAAACAAAAGGATTTCTCCATTGCCTTTGAATGTCCTCTTTCGTGTCACGATGGCTTTGCAAGATGAAATGTCTTCTGTCCTATCTGTGTGTTGCTGTTGTTCACAAGAATCCTGGAGGCAGCTAAATATATGTTTTAGTCTGTGTATGAATTAACATTTTAGTTTTAGTACATCCTACCCCATAATTATACTGAATTGGTTTTGGAGAGTCTGAAAGCCTACCTGCTTCCCAAATATAATGGTTTTGGCTTCAAATAAATGACAGGACAACAGTGACACTGAAATCATACAGAGCAGAGAGTAGCCAGGACCAATTCTACATACTGAGAATTCAGCAGGTTTTGAAATTTTGTACTGATGATTTCTTATCCCAACAGAAAGCACTTTTGTTTGTGGCACCTTTATTTTCCTAGAAGCTAAACCTTGCTCTTGGAGAAAACAGGTTGCAGGATCAAAAGATCTAGAAAACCAGCCTTGTTATTCTGTGTCTGCATTTTTATCATCTTCAGGCTCGAATTCAGCTGTGCTGTACATGTAAAGGTGCAAATTCAGAAGGAATCATTCAGAATTTTCTTCATCTACAGTGAGTTCATTTAAATACCTGTCTGCAGCACCGCCTGCTCTGTGCTCTAGCACTCCTTCCTATTTTTCCCATTGTCCATGGTATCTTTGATCAATCCACGAGTGGAGCAACCCTGTGTTGAGAAATGCACAGCCCAAAAGGGAGTACGGTTTTAGTTCAAAAAACAAACCCAGAGAATTTCCTTTTCCTGCCTTTGGGGTGGGATACCACACACACTCTGTCTTACTAGAAAAGGAAGTATTGGGAAATTTTGTTTCCTAGAAGAGCTATTAGAGGCAGCAATAAAACCCAAACCAACACAAAAAGAAAAGCCTGTTTTGCAACTTTGACACTCTGTTATGCTGCTCTTTCTCATTACTGTTTGGTTCATAGCCACTACAGCCATGAGGGTGGGTAACATGTCACCGAGACTGGTGGATATAACCTCTGTCCTTCATTCAGAACAGGAAAACCATCTGAGCTTCTTTACCAAACAGAAGTGAGTTCAACACAAAACATAGGCACAGGATCCCACCAGAGCTGAGCCACGAGCAGAGCTGTGGAATTTGATGAGAATGAGCGACAGGGGTTTCCTTTGGGGGTGTCTGTACTCCCTGACAGTGGTCAGGAGTCACTGCCACCACACGTGAGCATTGTGCAGCTCCAGAGGAGCAGAGCTGGCTCTCCCTGTGCCAGGAGGGATGCCAGGAGCAGTGCCCTGGTCCAGGAGCTGTGCTGACCTCCCAGCAGGTGCCCCCAGGTGAGTCTCCTTCAGGCTGTGCTGCGATGTTCGGTCACAGGGGTGAACTACTGACAGCAGTGTGAGTTGATCTGCAAGCAGCAAAGACCTGAGAATGTCAGAAATTCCCATTTCCATCACTGAGAAAGGCTGATTTGCTACCGTGGCATGGTGAAAATCAGGCATTTCCCTTCTGAGTCCAGGGGGGCTCTCACTGACTCCTCTGCCATGGTGGGAGATGGAACCTTTCCTGAGCATTTAGCAGTGGATCACAGACACTCTGGCAGGCACCAGGCAGCTGAGCCCTGCCTGCCTCCAGCTAGCACTGACTGCTCCTTGATTTAACCACACCTGTGGGAGCAAAGGAAAGAGCTCAGCCAGTTGTTAGGATACTTACGGAATCCCACAGGACATTTCCACAAAATTGACAACTGTACTAGTAAGTACTTTTTGTGTCTGCTCGAGGGACTGAAATGTTGAAGTTATTATCTGCAGCAGGGACTTCAGGCTTAATAGGCTCAGAGTGCTTGTGCAGGCCATACAATCAATGGGAAGGGGCATGTAGTGTCAGCCTGCAAGATTTGTTGTGAACAGGATTGCAGAATAATCATATTTGGAATGCCTCCACGGATTTTAAAGATGGTGAGCCCTTTCCTTTAACTGCGTGGGCTATTCAAATTCCTGGCTCCACTGGCTTCTGTAACTTCATTGCCTATGCAACTGGTCTACAGCATTTGCTTAGGGGATTCATAAATTTTTTTAAAGCATCATTTTTTTCTGATGGGTGAAAATACAAGCACCTGTATAATTTCAAAAAATGTGATTTTATTATCAGAAAAGTGCCACTGATGCATATGTAACTGAAATGCAAGCAGTGGTGGTAGTATGACTGCAGAGCCGCTAAGTTAAGGCATTAAAAGAAAAGATGAGGGAAAGTTTAGCCATGACCTTGTAAGTGAATGTGCCTCATCATGGGCAAGATTGCTTAGCAGCCATGGGGACAGGGTGGCCTCCCAGCAGCTTCTTGCTTCTCAGAAGGGGTTGAACGGTGCCCCATCTCCAGCTGTCACAGGAGCTTCCAGTGGCAGTTTGTCCACCAGGACATGTTCACAGGAATGGAAAAGCAGAACAGCAGCTCTGGTGGTGTCTCCTCTCCAGCCAGGTTTTCCTCTTCATGGTGGCTGCAGGCTGCTCCTGCACCCCCCTGACCTTTTGAGAGTGTGTTTGGTTTAGCTAAGCCATTCTTTGCTACTATGGGTATTTTTCTACAGGCTCTGGAGAGAAATGGAGCCCTTTGCCTGCCAACTTTTGATGACCAAATGGCTCTCCTGTTTCCCATACATGGGCAAAGCCTTGAGGAGTTTCCCAGACAGCCTCTTCTCTTCTCAAGCCCTTCCCCTCTCACTTCCCTCCTCACAGAGATATTGGGATGGAGACAGAACTGTCAGTGATAGAGCCTGACATGTACCTCAGAGACAGCACTGCCCACCAGAGCATTCTTCATCAGCAGTATGAATGTGCAATTATTCTAAGTTAAAATTCCTACTCATCCTTTGACAGATGTACAGTCCATTCCTTGACCTTTGCCAAGCCACCTTTGAGGCCTTGACTTCTGTCTGCCACTGCAGGAACCTCACAGCCTTGTTTGGCCTCTTTTTGGAGCAATGGCCTAAAATCTTATCCTTCTTATACTCAAACCCCAAGATTTCTTTTCTTTCCCATCTCCCCCACGACCAGGAGGTCTTTAGCACAGGCCCAGTGAGATGTACGAGAAAGAAACCTGGCAAAGGGTTTTAATTAACTCTAGTGGTTGTGCCAGCTCCTGCAGAATGAGAGTGCCAAGATCCAAGCATGGCTGCTCACCAGCATTTGGCAAGGCGGTGACATCTTGTCACCGCTATCCTGGAGCACTGAGGCCCACACAGGTACAAGGACCAGCTGGCTGGGGCACGGTGCAAAGCAGGGTGGGAAAGCACAGGAAAGAGTGCCAGACTTCTCCCAAATGAAGTCGCAGCCCTGTTTCTTCAAAATCATCTACTCAAATGTGACATTACTCTTGATTGCCAGCAGAATCAAGCCTCCACGGCTTCTTACCAGTTACACTGATGTGTCACAGGGGTTCAAGCTTCCCTGTCTGGGTGGCCCAGTAATAAAGGGTGTACAGAAACCCTCAGCAAAGGAGAGAACGACTCACTTTCAGTGAAGCTTGCTCCTGCCACAGAAAGCTGCAAGAGTGCTCTGGAGCTAAGTGCCGACTGTTGGGAAGGTGCCTAGAGCTGGAGGGGAAAAAATCCCCCACATAAAATAGGAACTCTCTTTTACATCTTATTCCTTCTGGGTCCAGAGCAGGGGAGTTTTGTATTTTCATTATAATAAGCTATAAGGCATCTACATAGTGGAATCCATATTCCCAGGTGGGAACAACCTACAGGTCCACTCTAGTCAACCTTCTCTTTGAAAGTATTACCATGCTAGACAGGTCTATGAACACCTAATGGGCTCTTTTGTCACATTCCATGTTATTCATAGCCCAGTGCCCCTCTGCTGTCTTGTCTCGAACACAGGGATGGCCAGACCTTTGATTTCAGAGACTGCTGCAGGGCATCAGTTTTCCATCCAGATCATGCACATGCACTGCATTCATGTTCCTTTACCTGTCTGAATTTTTTTTCCATTGCCAAAGTCCTCCAAGCCCTTCCAGTGCCTCCCCTTCTTTAGGAAATGCAGGGGTCCTGTGCTACTCTGTAGTTGTTGGATACATGGCATCTGTCTGCAGCTTTTACACAGGTGAGAATTCACTGCAAAAAGTTGGATTTTGGTGCTGTGTAGCAGCTTTATCCTGGGATGGGTGTTAAGTTTGGCACCAGGCTTGGTGATGGCAAAATGATGTTGCCCATCGCCCCAGTACGGTATTTGCATATCAAAAGTACCTTCGAATAAAGAGGTTCAATAGACATTTTATTAGAGCAGCCACAGAAAAAAGTCATGTTCCTCTTCAGACACAATCCAAGGCTTCTACACAGCTGCCATCAACGTGGGATTTCTTCTTCCTCTGTCCATTATTCTCCAGCAAAAATACAACTGCAGGTATATTTCCACAGGAGAATATTTATCTTCTGCCATTTCCAAACTTCAGGGAAACTTAAGTTTCTGAGATTAGTTACATAAGAAAAAGGAAACTTGAATTTTATGTGCAAGTGCAACTTAAACCAAGCAAACTGTTATTTGTATTTTATTTGCTCTATAAAAAGTCTAGGAATACAAAGAACTTTTAACTGAATATAAAACTCAACATTTTCTTTCCAAGTGTCCATAGAAATACTAGTTTAGTAGAAAAGAAATATAAAACCTGCAAAACACCTTAATTTGATTTTGCTAAGAAGCCCTCTTAGTATGAAAAGGCTGGGGGAAAGGGTGAACTACTTCCTCTTTATTTTAAGCTTGCTGCTCTAATTCCATGTTGCATATGAAACAACAAACAAAATTCTAAGGAATGTAAAAAGTTCCTGTGCCTACAAAAGCCTTAATAATACCACCCTGAGCTGAAGAACGATGGCACTGACATGAAAGGATTTTCATTTCTAAGAAATACCTGGCTAGATCAGAGTTCAGGAATACATATATTCCATGCTCTTCTGCAGGGCTGATTTAGCACAGACCTAACCCGAAATGTGCTTCCTCCCTGGGAGACTGAGCTGCAGCAGCTCAGGGCACCCCAGGTGAGACAGTGGGCTGGAGTCAGGGTGGTACCTCAGGTCTAGGTGAGAGAGCAGGATCTGCATTAACCAGAGTATTCCAGGGATAATGTTACATTTCCTACACCCTTCCTGGCTCACAGGGATGGACTGCAGTCTCCACTAACTACAATCAGTACAAAATTCTGAGAAAATTCTCCATTTTAAAAATGGCAAACCTCATGTTTACTTTACCTGCAGAGCATTAAGGTACAAACAAAATTGCTGCTTCCCAGGTTATCACTGCATCTTTCTGACACTTGTATCCTAAAGGTTCATTTTTCCAAATGGCATAATTTTGGCAGAGGATGAGGTCAGTGAACTCCCAGATTATGTACTGCCTATCTCTCCTGCAGCATTACAGGGAAATGCAGATGCTCAGCACCTCAGAAATCCAGGCTTGCTATACAGTTAAAACAAATGTGCAGAGCATGAACATTACAATTACCAGAGAATTAAAAAAACCTGTCTGCATTCAAAGTAAAAATAAAACTGGGAAATTTTAAAATTTCCTGAGGTGCTCTTTTTGATCAACTAGAACTTTGGCTTCATTTCAATTTAGGCATTTCTTTTATAGTACAATGCAAAATACAAACTACATTGTGAATAATAGAAAAGCTTTTTTTCCAGATGGGAATGCCAGAACATACCCATTGTTTTTTTTCTCAAGCATATTCTTTAGCAAGTATGATTTTATGCAGAAGTTAATCATCAGTGGAGCTCTATTCTCCAATGGAAAGGGGGGCTGTTTGTTTTTGATTTTTTTTTCTAGTAGAAATTACATAGTCCTAGAATTTTAAGATTTTAAGGTTCTCTAGTTCTACTTGAAATTTCCCATTCTTTTTCACAAAAAATTAAGTAATGCCCTTTATCATAATTCATAGTGGAAGTGTCTACCTCATGATAAACTTGGGTCCATTCTAGGCTGAATAGTTATATATTTTTTCATGGATTTGTGTACTTATGCAGGTTTTGAAATAAAACATATTGGTGCTGATGGATGAGAAAGCACAAATGAAGTGACATTCTATAAAATCATCAGCTCTGGGGAGATGTTGAAAAGGCAAAGTTTGCTTGTGTGTCAGAGTAAAAGAACTGATGGAGTGAAGAAGTGATAAGATGGAAGGCTTAAAATGAGAAGAGAAAAAAGGAAGTTTTCCCACAGAAAGAATAATTAAACTGAATTCATCGTGAACAGACACAGTGGAACCCAAGAGTAACTGAACTATACACAGCTGGGATTCCAGACATACATTCAGCTTGAAAAAACTGCTTCAGAAGTCAGGAAATTCAAAGGTAAGTGTCTCACAACAGTGTTTTTTAGGCATCTTCCTCAAAAAGATACTGAGCTAGATACTTCTTCTTAATATGCATTTTTGTTATTAATCTCTTCAATCTAAACTATGAAACGTGCTGTGCAACATGACTGAACAAACATCGCTGTGAGAAGTATTTCCCCCTTGTTTGAGTAATTTGAATTTGTAAGCTAATGTAAGTTTTTGTAGTAAATAATGTACTGTGTGCAATTTTCTTTCTTGTAAAGTACTTTGAAGCTTTCAAAGGGCACTCTAGGTTCATAAATAATGTGGTGTTCTTTGCCAGAACTGTAGGGCATTTTTCATAAGTTCTGAATCTTCTCTGCCAGAATTGCAACACGGTACATGCCAAATCCTGCACACAAATGTTCTACATGTGACAAATACATATTGGTAAAGACCAGAGGCATGGCATTCCTGGATTTCTTAGAGAGAGTGGGGAAGGGAAAGAAGTGGAAAGGAATAGTGAGGGCAGAGAAAAAAGTCTGTGCATCATTTTAAAAAATGGTAATCAACAAAAAAACCCCTCCACTCCCTAAACAACCCGTAACTTGCACTTAATTATTTTCAAAAAATAACTTGTTTGCTGCATGAAGCACAAACTCACAGGTACCCAGAGCTGGGTCTTTACTTTTCCTTCAATTATGGAAATCAGGCCTCCATTTCTTTACTAGCTGAAGATTCTTCAATGCCAGACGTTTGGAAGGGTCAGAACGCTGCAAGCCCTGCTCCTCTGAGCACTCGCTAACATAAATGGAGAGGCTGAGAGCCAGGAGAAGAACAGTCAGGATCACCTATTTAACAGGCTCTGAAAATGAATCCTCTTCTTCAGCCCAAATCTAGAGGGAATAAACTAAGGCCAGTGTTTATAAAGAGTGAACTCTGACCTCTTTGCAATCTCTGCCACAGACAAGTAGGCTCCTACTTCTGGAGCTTGGAAGAGAAGGAGTGTAAAGCAGTAAGGCCCAGAAATTCCAACAGGCATTAGAGGTTAGATTGCTGAAGGATACCAGGACTTTATGTGTCTTTGGTTACCATTTCCTTGATTAAGCACAAAGAAGTAATGTCAACATTCCTCTATAGTTTGGACTGAATTGCTGAAGTAATTCATAAATTTTACCATTCCCTGACCTTCACTGAATTTCAAGGAAATGGTGACAACAATTATTAATCACCCAGCAATAACCAGCTAGTTGAAAAGTTACTAAAAGCTACTTAGACCTAATCAGGCCTTAAGCACCAGGATTTGATAAATGTTTACAAAATAAACTGATGTTAAAACTGAACTCCACATTCTGCAACACTAAATGAACGTTTTACTGTCTGGTGTCTTTTGAGGTGGCAAGAAACTACAGTAAAACCTTTGCTGTTACCAGAATTACTCTGCTTAGAGAAAAATATCCTGTGGGTCACCATTTGTTGCCATGATTTACAGAGATACGGTCTGTAGTCTGTCTCAGTCTCATGTGGAAGTTTTAAAGGTAAAAAGCTTTCTGCAGGGTTTGCAGATTTCTGCATGAGTGTCTGTGTGGTTGCAAAGAGGACCAAGTGGTGCTGTGTCACAAGCTTTTCAAGGATGTTAGCACATTTCTTCAGGTTCATCTCCTGCAAGGTCAGACTCTCCCCTCCGTTGCTTCTGTCTATCCAATAAAAAGCTGACAAACTGTCTAAAAGCAAAACACAGAGCGAGGGGTGAGCACAGAACAGGTTTTCTAGAGAGTAGAGAGTGAGGAGTAGCTGAGTGCTACTACTGCAGCTCACAAGGAAAAGCCTTCCCAGGCACTGCTTTATCATTTCTTCTGTCCCTTGCGCCAGTCTGTTCTCCAGAATGGTGACCAGCCGCAGCATATCGAAATGATAATCTGTGTCAACAAACATGACTTCTACTTCCAGTCCTCCCTCTGCTTTGGGAATGATGCAGCGGGCTATGAGGTGATAAAGCATTTCTGTTTTTCCCGTCCCTTCTGGGCCATGGAATTCAACAACATCTCCTGTTCAAAAACAAAGCAGCACGTTGTCAGGTAAGAGCATTTATAGCCCAGAGTTGGTTTTCAGTGTTTTCTGAACCAATACTCACTATTCCATAAACTGGGAAATGCATTTTATCTGAAATTCATAAAATTGTTTAAATCCTGGTTAGCAGCTACCAAAAGATATTTCAGTTTTCAAGAAAGGCCTCCAAAGTGAAGTTAATCAACTGTGAACAAAGGTTGAAAACCTCTGCCAGCACCATCGAGGAGACTTCCATCAATAGAAGGTTGGCAACTGGATTTCATCTGTAACATTACAGGCAAAAGAAGGCAGAAGAGGAAGCTGCTACACAAAAGTGGCTAAGAAACCATCTACACTATGCACACACGATTAAGAAATTACAAAGTAGAGGACAAAACTAAAAAAGAATTGACATATTAGAGGTCATTTCACATAGATGTCACATGCTGCATGTCACACGATTCCTACACGAATCTGTGACTGGTGAAGAGAACACCAGTGAGTTTATTTGGCACTCACGTTCTACTGTGGTGACAATAATGTGAAACTGCTTCTTTTGACAAGGGAGACTCAGGGATTTCTTCAACTCCAGGCAATGCCTCTGTCTGGAGCAAGGAATCTCTGTTCATAAAAGGATTCAGCCTAATTACCTCATCCATGTGGGTCATAAAATACATATCATAAAAATTTAAAATGTTAATTAAAAACAGCATTACGCTTCATTAGGAAACCAGTTCTTTTGTTGGATGTGAATACAAGACACTCTAAAGCCTTATCCAAAGTCTTCTGATGTCTTGTATCAGAGCAAGACCCTAGAAAAAGTTCATTTATTAGCTGCTTTTTATAAATTTCTAATTTTGGGAACTGGATTATTTATTTATGACGTTTTGGATTTTATAGGCAGAAGGGTAACTACATGCAGTAAGGAGAATCACACAGCTGTAATTGCAGGAAGGTGAGAGATTTCCACGGCCTTGGCAAGTGCAAATGGCATAACAGCTTTCCACAGGGGGATGCGAGATTAGAGAATTAACTGCAACTTTCCTTAAACATGTTTGTGCCTGCCTGAGTTGAAGTTGACAGGGTTTTTCAAGTCACTGCTCATCTTCCAGAGGGTGTCCTCATTCACAAGTGCCTATGTCAAGATAGAGTTTGGGATGAAGGGAGGAGGATGGTAGGGAAGAAACCAAGCTCTTCTCCCTTTGCAAGTGTTAAAAGCAATTTACACCTGATGTGACAAGTCTGTCCATTTCAGTGACACTCAGAAATACCATTTCTATGAATTTCTGATACTTTGAAATTTATTAAAAACCTTGATTGCCTCCCTTACTAAACTGTTCTGAATGGCTCCCTCACTCCTGAGATGAAAAGTAAACTACACTTCCTGGGACGTAAGTGTTTATTTTCTCTTCCTGTCCAGAGGTCACAGTGCCCAACTCTGACACTTGCAGCCAGTGGCTCTGCTGTCACACAGCCTGTGCCAGAGACATAACCACACCCTGGCAGGGTGAGATACCAGCTTGGAAGAACTCCTCCTAAAAGTGCTGGGTAGGTCATTGCCTCGTATTTTGTCTTTTGAAATATTTTAGAACAATTGCGTAAGGCAGCTCTTGATAAGGAACAAAGTGTATCTTTTGCTACTGGCTGTGGCACAAAACTTCTGCCAGCCTGACTGGCATTTCTGAATCCAAACCAGTAACTGAGTGGGGCCAACAGGCAACACACTGCTTCACCTGCCTGTACAGCAAAATGTGACCTGCTGGATTCAAAAGTGATTCTGGGAATAAATGCTGCACTTTTTCTATTTGAAAGATGTCTGTGTGCTACAGATTGACACTGCATGAGGTTTTTTTATTGGCAGAACTAATAAAACTTATTTAAGTAAAAATTCTAAGTTCAATGACAAAAATCATTCTCAGAGGTGGTGATGGTTTATAAGTGTGAACAGCAAGACAGCCAAGCACTCCTTAAAGTTTGTTCAACATTGCTGAAAGAGATACACAGCTGCCTTGTAGCTTGACCAAGACTCTTGAGTTACTCTGAAAACAGTAACAGCTTGGACTGCAAGAAAACCTCAAGAGAGCCGGGGGTTTCTGTGCCTTCCTGATTATCCAAGAGGCTGCCCACAAGAAGAACGGGTGCAAAACAGGAGCCATTTATAGCAACATCTATAAATGTAGGGTTTCACTGAATTAGCAACCAGGCTGTTACAGTAAGATAAGAGGGGAAATTCATTTCTCTGGATCAGAGAGGACAAACCATGACACAGCAGAGGAGGAAGTGAGGCCAGCAACATTTTCAAGAAGCCTCTGACACGCTGACAATAGGTCACAGAAGAAATGGAGTGATCAGGGCTAGCATCATCCATTAATGTCAGAGCAACTTTGAAAGGAGGATTAGTAAAAGGGACTGTCACGAGATGAGAACAGGCTGAGAGGCAGAGCAGGAGCAGCACTTTAACATGGAAGAAAGTTAATGAGAATTTTTTCTATTAGAATTGGTGTTGGCAGACGTTAAACATATCAGTAGATGAATGTTCCATTAGCTTGGCAAAACATGTAGAAGACAAACTAATTGGGTTAATAAAGACTTAAGTTTGTGAAGATTTAACAGATGGAGATGGATGAGCAGAGTGGTTTCACACGAAATTCAGCACTGGTGAATTCAAGAGTTAGGTTTTAAGGAGTCCCTCAACACACTGCCTGGCTCGGGGCAGTCTGAACTGGCCCATTATGGGCAGACAAAAGAGAACAAGAGTCCACTCCTATGAATGGGCATGCACATTAAACTAAATGATGCTGAAGAAATGTAAATGTTTATGTAAGATTAATATATTTGAAACTGAAACACTGTGCTCAGTCCTGATCATCAGTTTGGTGTTATGTTTTGAGTGGGAAGAGTCTAGTTTTTGTTTGAAATCAATCCACCAGCAAATGGTTAAACTCTTTTCTGACACTGCAGATACAAACATGCTGCTGGAATACTCAGCAATAACTTTGTGTGTTCCACATTGCAGGCTACCTTCAAGTTCCTGGGCTGGTCATTTACAATACTGTGCAGAAGCTGTCACTAATATTTATACCATTTGTAAGTGAACTAGAAAGGCCTAATATTTACTCCAAATTAATGTTGGGTGTCATGCAGTTGGTAAACATCAGAGCCTTACACTGACACCCACACCTTCATGCCAGTAGCATAGGGGAAATATGACTGGCAATAATGGAAGATTATTTAATGCTTGTGTCACTTTTGGTCCATTCCAGAAGAGCTTAAATAGTACGTAATTAATGTACTTATGTGCTCTTAAACATGCAAGTCCATCATAATTATAAGCAGTGGTTAGAGTATCATATTAATACCTTTATTACCTGTCCCTATTTTACAGTACCCTGACACGCAAGTTATGAACACTTAACTAAAATGTAACCTTTGGATAGTTTATTGAAACTTCATATATTTGTTCCATTCAAATTCCATTAGAAAAAAGAGTAATTTAGGTCTTTGCATTGCTTTAATCACAGCATTTTAGAAGAAGAGCTGTTCAGTATGGACTTCATGGGCAACATTACAGAATTCCACAGTGACACACTAAAAGTCAAGCTTGTGACAAATGGAGAGGTAGGCCTTCAACAGGGATTTAAGACTGAATAATGAGAACACACATCAAAATAACACATGGGCTCACATGAATACTGTGGTATTAAAAGACAAAGCAAAAACATAATAAAAGGTGAAGTCCATTTATATATATACAGCTAAAGAGCTGTGCTAATTTATTAGGCAGCTTCATTAATGTCAGCCAAAAAGCATGACCAGTACGGGTAATAATTGATACCATTTGTTGCAAGCAGAAGAAAAATACATGTGCTTCAAAAGTTCAATGACTCTGTTGGCACACAGAAACCAGTGATGGATTTTAGAAGGTTTCCAGCCATCTTAGGACTGAGGTTCTGGAACAGTCTTCAAACAGACATGAGCAACATATAAAGCTTTAAGGGCAAAGCAGATAATTTGACATGAAATTATCTAACACTATGGACTGCAGCAAAGGCAGTTGGTGATCCCCAAGAAAACATCTTAAAATCTGTTTGACTAGTACATAACCAGTCCAGTCTCAAACATTTGTTTGCTGTGTGTAAAGCTGACTAAAAAATACCAAACATCCAGACTAAAAGATAATTTAATATTTATGTTTTGAAAAAATACAGTAATATCTCATCTTCTAAAAAAAATAAGAATTTGAGAGCTTCATGAAGCATATACCAATTTTACTCCTGGCTCTTAATTCTTCTTGTGAGTAACACAGCAGTTCAGAAATTAGAGTATTTAAATATTCTTCTGTGCTCTAGTTGCACTGCTTTAGCAGTATTTCTCCACCCTTTATCATTGTTCTGTCACACTGGAAACTCTCAGGGCAGGAATCATGCACTGCTAAAGCCCACAAGTGTTCTCCAGTGCTGAAAACAATACACAAAGGGCCTCACAGTGACTGTGTTTGAAGACTAAGCATCATCATCTCCCATCCAATTATCCTGATTCTTTCTATTGCTTTTTCTGCTCCTTCTTCTGAACCTTCCACATTTGTGGGAATTCAAACTGCAGGCAAGTGTGCTGCTAACTACTGAAGCCCCAGACTTACCCTATGAGGTTCACTCACTCCTACATCAATTCCACAACAGTAGTGCCTCAACACTGATCCTTCCAGTTTGCCACTCATATGCCTTTTTTCGTGTATGTTTTTAGTCTTGTGTAATCAGAATTGTCTCTTCCATCATGAAATTCATGAAATTTCACACAATCTGAAAAATCAGTCGGACTTCATGAATAGTGTATTAATTTCTGTTTAGTTCACTGATTTCTTTCATTAAAATATCCAGTCTTGATCTTAAAATTTCTTATACTGGTGTGACTGAAAGATTACCCCATTTCTGCAATCTGAAATTGTCATTCATTCACTGAAGGTCTCTATGAGCCACGTTGATCCTGACATTGTGAACTCATTCAACTAATTAGTACCTATGTCCATAATGGCATTGTTTATGAAGTTCTATCTAAGCATACTTAGGATTTTTCAGGTCAAGACTGAATGGCTTGATGACTTGGCTTCACTGAAAAATACTGTTTGCTCATGCCCCTTATCCTAACTTACCCAGACAACTCTGTATCACTGAACTCTGCTATTTACTGAACCTCATGTTCTTTGCAAATTTCTGCAGTTATGACTTGGTGGTGGTTGTCTAGACCACTGATTAATAAAAACAAACAAACAAAGAGGTTTAATGACAGACTCTAGAACAAACTGCTGGAAAACTACTGACACTGACCAACGTGCTTGGTATTTACACACCTACACCTGTGTTTTGATATGCATAAAGTAGATTTTAAGGCCTAATTTAATAATGTTTGGAAGGGTGACTTTGCATCATTCCATTTCATCTAGTTTGCATTGAACTTCATCAACAATTAAAATTCTGATCTAGGGCAAAATAATCTACTTGTATGCTTATCTCTGAGAATACTTTTACATGAACATTTTTCCACAAATGGGATAAAGACACATTTTTACCATGAACAGGAGATCCTTCCTCAGCAAACAGATAAGGTTCGAGATTCTTCAGAGAACTCCTGCCCTCGAGTCGTGCAAGCAGCTTTTAAAGACAAGATAAAGAGCCATGCTGTTAACTTAAAATAATGGACCTCAGGAAACAAATTTAAAGGATTCTAAGAATCTGACAGTTTTCCATGACAGTCCTATTGAAAGATTAGCCTGATTTCAAGAATGTTTTCATAAATTCATATGGAAATGTATAGTCTGGACTACAGCAGCAGAAGGTCCCAACCTTACAAACAATGAGCACACATTCAGTGGCAGTGAGGACTGGAGATGTGAGGGGAAATAAAGTTTAAAAAACAAAGGCTGTACAGGGACACTAGTGAGAGGGATCACCCCCAGTGCTCTGCAGTGCTGCCCTTCCAAAGAACAAAGGGAAAGAACAACATTTGTAACAACCATCACCTCCAAAAAGAAAATACTGGCTCAGAGGTGAAACCTTACCAATCACCAATCCCCTGAGCCAGCCTCTCTGAGCATTTGTAAGTAAAACCATGTGCACTTCACCTGAAAAGTTACACAGGACTCCTCTGGGCTACAATCCTATTATATAATAGTTACTTGTTCAAACAGAGTATGGATTAAGAATGTTCAAAAGTAATTAGTCACCAGTGGCTCTGCAAGAACCTTTCTAAAGCAAGCTTGAATTTGTTAAGCAAGTTCTCCAAAGCCCCTTGTAAAGCAAGTCCATCGTAAAATTAATTAGTTCAAAGATCATGGACAGTTTCTTAAACTGAGAGGTATTTGCACAGCAAGTAGACAGGTATTCACAAACCCTGTGTTATTAGTAGTTCTGGCACACTGTGTAAAGTGAGAATGAACATTTTCCCTGGTACTAGAGCTGTTATTCCCCACATGTATTAGCACACATGAGAAAGGACATTATGATGCTCAGTGTCACCAGAGCACCTACCCTGGTGACAAATGCTACATCCTCCAAGAAACCCAGCTGTCATTTAAAGATCTGAACAAAACAAATCCTGTTCAGTTTTATCCCATCCTCAAGACCAAAAAAGCAGTGAGCACACACCTTCAAACAACTGCTGCCTTCTCTTGCTCTCCTCCTTGTCACATCCATGTCACATTTGCTCTGAATGATCTTAAAAATTATTTGAACAGTTGTGTGTGTGTGTTTGCCTTTAACAGTAAAATAAAACTCCTTCAAATGATTCTGAATTTACTTCAAGTGGTCACAATGGGAATCTAAGTGTGACATTTTCATTGACATTTTAGACGTTCCTTCCATTAACAAAATGTCGATGTGTTTGCCTTGGCCTCTTCACACATATCCAGGAGAGTTTTCTAACTTGTCCTCTGAAGGGCCAAAAAACCACTCAAATTGACCTTGCTCTGGATCAGCAGATCCTCCCGTTACACTCCACACATTGTGCAGCACGGAAAAGACACAGGGAACTCCTGGGAACCAGGAGGGTTCCATGATCTGAACAAGGCGAAAATCCAGATGGACAGATGCACGTAAGAACACAGGAACAGAAGCTGGGGCACATAAACCAGCAGCTCTCAACTACCAAGAGGGCCTTGGCAGACCCTGTGCAAGCAGCTGCCAGGGCCTGGCCCCAGCCCTGGTGAGGAGAGGCTGCACCCACAGGGGAGAACTGGGAGTGTCTCACCCCTTTGTCAGCAGTGGAAGTTGAGGGAAAGAGGAAAACCACCACAGGCTGCTGCCTTCTGATGCTCTGCACTTCTCAGCAGAGGAAGCACTGCTGTGGCACACAGGGATAACAGGGGTTCAATGATGGGCACTGCTGGGGTCACAGACACAACTACTGCTGGCCTGAACACACTGCTGCAGCCTCCTGCTGCTAAATTAATTTGTACATTAACAAATATACCCAGTGCAGTTTATTTTTTCTGGAACAGCCAGCCCCTATCTCCTCTTAGACTATCAATCTTTAAGTTTACTGAGAGAGCTCTAGAAACACACAGTAAATTGATCACGATCGTTTAAATATGAATCTGCCGTTATTTAGATGACAAATTTATGTATTAATTTTAAATAACTACAGGTGCTTTCTCTGAGCACTGCTCATGGAGGTAATTGATGGTAATTTGCTGATGATAGCGCACCTGTGTTTTTATCAAGCCTGTATTTACTTCCGAGTTCTGAAGCAGAATCTCCAAAGGCACTTGCCTCATTAGTGCCATGCTGGGAGCAACAGGGTTCCTGGCAGAAACAGCGAACAATTTTCCTTCAACTCTCACAAAGGTTTGTCCACACTGCAGCAGAAGTGATGGAAGCAAGGCTGAGATGAGACACTCCACAGGCATCCCTCACCTCTGCCCACATTGCAGACAGGGACAGCACGGGCTGTTCCAAATGGAGCAAGAGCCAGCCTGGCTCGGCTCCAGGGGAGGCATTCCCACTCCTCACATGTTCTTCTGGAAAATGAGAGCGAGAGAAGTCTTCAGCATGTAAAGGGCAATCTGGAGGGTGGATGTCAGGTGTCCCGTACAGACAATGTACAGAACACAGCAGTACAGCACCGCTGGAGAGAACCTTGGACTGGGAAGAGCTTAGAAAAAAATCCAAACTCAATTTCAAATCCCATTTTAGAGACTTCAGATTCTATAATCAATGTGTAGGTGCTCATTTCTTCCTCCATAAGCCCCTGTTCATCTTTTTTTACACAGAACACCACCCTTTAAGCAACCTGCTAGTGGCAGCTCCTCACTCTTAGGTGTTCTTTGAAAATGTAAGTATGCCAGCAAGAAACTGCACAAATGTGCAGTGACGTGTAGAGAACAAGCTGTACAGCAAAAGCTCAGCAGCAGCTGGGTTAAATGTCATTAATGACAAAGCTGATGAGACTCAAATATTTCAGCTATGCCTTTTATAATTTATCACCCTTTTAATAAACAAATATGCATATGGACAGTCCCACTGCTTAATGCATGACATGGTTGTACTCTGTTGGTTTCACCAGAGCTGTGCATCAATGGAAGCACACACGTACGTCTTGTCAGGAATGAGAGATTAC
Organism: Prinia subflava; assembly: GCF_021018805.1. Lineage (NCBI taxonomy): Eukaryota > Metazoa > Chordata > Aves > Passeriformes > Cisticolidae > Prinia > Prinia subflava. The sequence continues at coordinate 147,345,473 of NC_086247.1, read as the reverse complement.
TTCATTAAAATGTTAAAGAAATTCAAATTAAACACTCCAGCTCTGGTAGAGGCTGTGAGCTAACCTACAGGCTATTTACACATACAAACCTATCTCGAGTACTAGAGAAAATTTAATTCTCAACCACTATAACCGCTCTGACTGAGCTTTTGTAAACTTGGGGCATGAAGACGAATGCAAGCTATTTATCATTACTTCTACTGAGACACACCAAAGGTGTTTTGCAAGAAGTTCTAATTTGTTGTATTAATTATATTCAATAATAAAAGCACAATACTGCGGTCTCAGTATAACTCAGTAAAATCTGACTTCATGCATGAGACTATTTAAAGAAGGATTGTTTTAAATTAAGTGGTTTCAGTTCCAAGTGCTTTTCCCATTTTTTGTCTGGACACTGTATTCACACACTGACTTTTCTTAACCCATTGGTGATCAGCTCCTCCCTTGTTCCAGGTTGGATATCCATCCACTGCAGGCAGTGTGCATTCCCTGTTGGCACCACTCATGTGGATAAATAAATTCATTTACCCCTTGGACAAAGAGCACAGCCCGTGCCCTTAATTCGTGTCTATTTGTCAATAGTGGACATCTGGTACTAATTATTTTTTTAAAAGTGTCAAAAGGGCTTAAAAGCTCAAGTCCCACTAAAAACCACACAGAGCTTTAACAATAAATAAATATTATCACATTTTTCTGTTTTATGTGCATATTCTGGTACAGTTACACAGAAATCTCCAAACAATTAAGTTGCTGATTGCAAGTGGAAGTTTCTAACAAATAAAACATCCAGAAATGAAAAAAGAACTAATAAAACAACACAACAAAATCCCAAAATACAGACCTCTTGTCTCCTAAAGACGAGGAAAACAATTCTACCTTACATAATGTTTATTTATAGAATCATAAGTTGGAAGAGACCCAACTTTATGATCACCAAGTCCGAACCTTTAAATGAAACCTTCCTCACAGGTCTTCTTCCTTAGGCATCCCCTCCAATGCTTGAGAGGGGAGCGCGAAGGGAATATTTATAAAGGAATTATCGAGACACCTGAACCAACCTCCCCCCGTGCTGCCAGACGCGCCCATGGCAGGAGCGCACCCGCATCCCCACACAAAGGCAGAACAGGGACCCAGGGAACCCTGATCCCTCCTGGATCTGCAGGAAATCCACCGGGAAAGCCCCCGCGGTCTCTGGGGGCGGAACTCCCTCCCTCACGCACCGCCCCCTCAGGAGGCCCCGCGGGGGCTCCCCCGCGCCCGCCCCGTGGGAGTGAGGGGGAGAGGCTCCACGCTCCTCTTTTCCCCCGGCTGCGGCCTCCACCGGCCGTCCCCGCCCGTGTGCCCGGGCCCGGGGGGAGCGGAGCGGGGGCCGCGCCTCACCTGCGTGCCCGACTCCGCCCCGCCGAACGCGTCACCCATGGCGGCCCCGCGCCCGCCGCCCCGCAGCGCCCCCGCCCGGCTGCGCCCTCTGCGCCTGCGCGGCTCCGCCCCCGGGAGCGCGGGGTGGAGCCTGCGGCCTGCGGAGTCGCGAGTTCGCGTCCCGCCCCCGCCTCAAGTCACGGCAGCCCACAGGCCCGTCCGTGGTAGGCGAATTGGGAGTCCTTGGACACGGTTGGGAGAATCAAAGAGTGAAATGAGCTGGAAAAGACCTCCGGGGTCATCGAGAACAACTTATGAACGAACTTCACCATGTCAAGCAGGCCACGGCCTGAGTGCCATGTCCAGTCTTTCCTTAAACACCTCCGTGGGCTGCCCATTCCAGTGTCTAATCACTACTGCTGAGAATAAATTCTTCCTGGTGCCCGTCCTAAACCTCCCCTGGCACAGCTTACCTCATTCATGACCTCTTGTTGTGTCCCATGTTACCTGAGAGAAGAACCTGATCCCCCCCCAAGAGACAAGCTGTTTATTTATTTTTAAGGATTTGTCTTTCTGTAGGTGTGTGTGGGTTTTTTCTGCTCCTGCTGGAAAGGGGCAGGTGGCTGGGCTGCTGTGACTCAGGGGATGCTCCTTGGTGACACTGGATAGCTGTGACTCAAGGGAAGCTCGTTCGCGTGCCTGCAATTAAACTCTTGACGCCTGCAAAACTGCTCTTTGCCAAATCCAGCTATCAATTACAGCTTAAATTAAAAGGGATCCGGAGTATTTTTAATAAGTCCTTGGAATGAACTGGGCTTGCGTGGTGTGTGATGCTCTGAGGCAGGAGCTGATGGTCAGCAGCAGGACCTGCTCCTCCCGGACCACGGCCCGTCCACTGCAGTTGTGCAGCCTGGGATGGGCAAGGCAAGAGGGATGGGCACAGGGAGAACACAGCAGAACCTGTTTGTTCTCTCCATAGGCCAAATGCAAAACCAGCAGGATAAGAATAGCAGCTCCCAGTATCTGCACATCAAAGATCAGTAATGATATCATCCCTTTGGGTCTAGCGAGATTATCAGTGATACTGCACGTCCTTACAGTTAGGAGAAACTGAGGGTGAAGTTCTCTGTTTCTTCAAAGAAATCATGCTTGTCTATAAAAAAGAGTTTCTACTAGCAGGTACCACAATAGAAAATCTAACCTCACATGCAAGGCATTAGCTTTGTTTGCTCTTTCAGCCCAAATTACACAGCTCCAATACAAAACACACTGTTGCTGCCACTTGACTAACTCTAGATGGATGCCATCAGATAGATTTAACCCAACTCAAACCTCTAGTTTTGGTGTCCAGTCCTAATTCTGCTCATTAAAGTCCAGAAGGAAGATGGTCATTCTGCATAGCCTGAGTAGTCTTTGTCTTTTTCTGTATATGGGTACAGGTGCCAAATTATCAGGAGCATGGAAGGTGGTTCTCTGGTGAGAAAGACTTGGATGGCCATGGGGAGGGCACAAAAATGCAACCACAATGGTTTTGGGTTCGTTGTATTGAAGGAAGTTTATGCTTTGCATTTTGGAAGAAGTCAACATAAGGGACAGAATTTTAAGAGCTGTGTGTCTGAGTATTCTTATAGTACCTCAGTGGTCTGGGCCACGTTCCCTGGAAGAGTTTAAAAGCTTTGTTAATTAGTAGTGATTGCCCTTGAAGCTGAGTGAGGAGTGACCTAACCCAAGAGCAGAGTGGACTCACTGTGATGACAAAGACACTACTCACTGCATCAACCATGCAAACATGATTTTTGGGTTTTTTTATAATTATAGGTTCTCTGTTGTTCTTGTCCTCTAATTAAGGATGTCGCACTAATTTTTAAAAAGTGATTGCTACTTGAATTTAGAGCCATAAAATATACAGCACAGATGAATGTCAGTTGACTGAAGCCCACTCTTACCTCATCACTTACCATTGTGAGTGTCCCAGTAGGGTTCTGTGGGAGCTCTCCTACTCCACAGCTGAACACAGCTTTGGCATTACAATCTAATGCAAAATGAAGTGTCACAGTTCAATGGACATCAAGCAACAAATATTTGAGAGAGACGGTAAAAACACAGAACTCATCTGAGCAGCAAAAAAAAAAAAAAAAAAAAAAGGATATTAAGGATGTTTAATATGTTGAAATAGTTAGTGCATAACAATTAGAAATGTGTAAATCAAATACACTGGTCACCTTGATAGACAGATTGCACATCAGCAGTCAGCATTGCTGGCATCTTACCAATTTTGTAATATTTTGTCAAAGCTATGTAACTCTCATAGTTCATCTTTTTTGTTGTTGTTTGTTTATTTTTCTCCCTGCATGGTAAACCTTTTCATTGACCTTGCTTCTTAGAAGAAAAACAGTAACATAGGTAAGGAGAGAAATTCTTTACCATTGGTTTCAGTAGAGCAAGGATTTTAATTGCACCCTCTATTTTTTGGGCTTCTGGTGGGCTTATGTATTTATTTATATGTCTTTATTTATTTGTATGTCTTTATTTATTTATTATGATTCATTCTTTCATATTTTTCTGTGGCATTTCTGAGTGACAGTGGGCGATCCAGGAGTACAGGATCCAACCCACCCCTCACTCTTCCTTCTTAAACAGCAGAATCCTCCTTAAAGCACTCCAGCTCTGAGTAGTTCGTAGTATCCAGGGTCTCCATGCCCCAGCACTCGTGTTTCTACAGGCAGAAAATTAGTGTTCCTTTGTTTGGCATGAGGGGAGCCTGAGGGGGCCCCTGGAGCCGCAGCACTGCTCGTGTAGCAATTCAGCAGCAGGAGCAAGGACTTTCCTAATAGCAGAAAGATCAGACTCTAGGGGTGAGCATCTCTGTCTTTCTGAATTGTGTATTCCGGAGAAAATGCCCCTTTCCTAATCTTGATTTTGAACATCTCCCACACTGGGATCCTGTATTTTCCACTGCATGTGCTTAAGACCTCCGTTATTGCAAGGAAAAATGAGAGTACAAGAGATGAAGGTATTTGAAGTGGATATGCAGCCCTGAGCAAATTTTTTTTTTATTGTATTTTTTAAAAATTATTTGCTTATTCATACATTCACTATTGTTAATTTTAGCCAGCAGAAGGAAACTGGAGTTCTGGAGAAGGAAGGACTAGCTCAGGTGCCCCAGGGCTGTTGAGAGTCCACTGTATGTATAAACATTTAATTTATTTTTAAGATGCAAAGTCCTGAATTTAAATTGCCAGTTGGTATACAATAGTCTCAAGAATTAGACTTTAGATGGCAGTCTAAAGAACGAACACACTGTCCTGGAAAAAGGCCTGAGGTGAGAGCTTAAACAAAAGGGGAAAAGCATGAAGAAAACCAATACGTTGACAAGAAAGCTAGATTGTGTGAGGATGCTTGCAAAAAGAACACATCCAACTTCTATATTTAATTAAATAATATCTAATATAGAAACTGAAATGTAAATGCTTCCTCCTTTGAGCATTTTTTTTCTTTTCCCAGCCACAGAGATTTTGCTCCAACATAAGCTTCATCATTTTCAGTGTATTGTCACTTAATGTTCCCTCACAAGATTTGTGTGGGTGACATTCCAGCACAAACCAGCTCCAAACAGATCTTCTAGCTTGAAAACAGTTTGTTCATATTGTTGAACTTAAACTCTTTCAATAAAGTTAATTCTTGTTTTCCTAATGAATGTCCAGACTCTTAAATACCTTCATTCCAGAGGTGACAAATTGACTCTTCTAGAAGTCATTACACAAAAGAATCACTCCCAGAAATAAACCAAAAAAGTTTCGAGTTGTCTTATCTCCTCCTTTGCCTAGTAATGCTCCAACCCCAAAAAGTTTATCAACTAAAGACCATCTCAAAGTTGTAAGCAGACCTAAAAAGGATTAATAATAAAAACAGAAGTAGTAGTGATAGTAAGAATTAAGACTTAAAGTATGTGTTGAGCCTCCATGTAGTGAGCGCCATCAGATTAGTTGCAACCTCTCTGTTGTGTGACTCCTCCAGTTTCACGGAACTGATTTCAGCCTCTCTGTTCCAAGTTTCTCTCAATGAGTGAAGTGATCTGTCACTGGGTTTTATTAGATTTTTGCTTTTATTTTTTAGAGCAGATGGCTGATTCTTTTTACCTGGAGAGCTGCCACTTTCTTTAGATGCCTTTGGGCTTTATGGTAGTCTAATTTATCTGTTTATTTGAGAAATAAGTAACCTAAATTGCAAATGTGTTATAATTTCACTGACCTCTGAAAAGCTGATAGATTTACTATTTTGTTGAAAAAATAAAAACAACTCCACAAAGAGCAAATAATTTAATCCACTGGAAGCTGGACTGCTAGCCATGAAAAAGCAAGTCCAGGTCTTTATTAGTTCTGGCATCTGTGATCATAGAATCATAACACAGTTTGGGTTGGAAGGGACTTTAAAGCTCATCTAGTTCCCAGCCCCTTGCCCACAGACACGTAACCTTCCATCAGACCAGGTTGCTCAGAGCACAATCCAGTCTGGCCTGGAATAGTTTCATGGCCAGTTGCTGGATATTCTATTTTACCTTTCAGCTTGCAGACATACATCAGAAATAAACTTGCTCTGTGTAGCCATTCACCTGTATTTATGTTTAGGTTTCTTATTTGCCTTTCATCAGCTTGTTTTCCTGAGCTGGAATTACTTCATGCTTGTTTGTACCACATTGTCCTTTTCCTGCAGCTATTTCTGCCCTGCCTGAATGATTCTACTCTGGCTCACTGCAAAGTTGCCAGATACCCCTTGCTTGGACTGGGTTTGTATTGGTGACCCAGGCAGGGGTATTTTCTTGCTAGTCTATAGGCACAGTTTCAGGTTAGCAATAAGTAAGTAAAGCTTACAGAGAAGAACATGGGATTTGTAAAGCCACTTTCATAGCCAGCACTGACTACAGATGATGTTTCTCTTTGAGTACTTGAGCTCTGACCTGCAGCCCATGGAGGGAGAGGTCTTGTGTTTGACCTTGTGAGCCTCCCTCTCTGCTCTTTCCCCACTGATGGGAATAAAGAAAATTTTTCCTCAGTCAAACATGCTTGTGAAAATGTCCTCTGCCTTCTACAGTGCTGTTCAATGAAGTATGAATGATTTTTCTAAATTCTGCTCCTGTGGGTTACCCTTTACTTGAGAGTTGATGCCCTTACAAACCCCAGGTTTTACAAAGAATCCATGGAGGCACTATGACCCTGGTGAAGAATTCACACAAATTGCCTAGGCCTGTCAATAGGAGTGAATCAGTATCTTAATTAATTAGGTATTTATGCTCCCCTAGGCACACTGCTAAAAGGGCATCCTCTAGTAGGGTAGTTGGCACTGAGTTCAAGCTGACTGGTATTTCTTGGTGAAAACAGATCACAGTTTGCCTGTGCGATACAAAGAACTAATGGTGCATTTCAAGTGGGCAAGAAAAATAACTGTATAATCCAGGCCATTTCTTTTCTTTTTTTTTTCTTTTTCTTTTTCTTTTATATTTTTTTAACTGACTAGGGAATCCCCATTTTATCCTTTTTACACAAATTTAGCATTAAAGTTTCTGTTTTCTGTAATCCCCATGGACCTCCTGTCAGCGTGGAATATACATCTATTTCGTTTCTTTTTGATCTTAACACTTGTAAGTAATAAATAATTGATCGCCCAAGGAATTCTGGGAATATATTCAGCCTTAAATTGAGCACTAAACTATTTGCAAATGTGCTTAGGCACTAGCCCAAAAGATACATCAAAAGAATGTCAATGGATATTGGGAAGTGAAGTGCCATCATATGTTGGAATTAGGAAGCATAAAATATAAGTGGAGCGATAACACTGTCAGATCTGCTGCCAGCAGTAATAGAAAAAGGTATGTTTTTATAGAAGGCTATAAACTGTTGTTCAAGCTACACCAGACTTTTACCTCACTCCAGACCCTATTCAGGGAATGCCTTGTTTTTGACTGTTGTCTTAAAACTGGACTTGACAGTGCTCTCATCCCAGAGGTACCTAAAGCTGAGCCTGGACAGCCTGTGAGCTCCATCTGTCAGAAAGACCTGGGCTGCATTTACTGCAGTGTCTGCCCATCTTTGGCACTGCAGACAGGTTTTCTGTGGCAGTCTGATTTCACCATGGCTCCAAGCCCCAGCACAAGCTTGCTCAGTAAAGTGACCAAGTCTGTCCTACTGTGAGTAAACTCTTTGTAGGGTCTGAGCTAACCTCACTACACCTGCTGTGCTTCCAGCAGAGTCATATCCCAATATCTTGATATCTGTGAATAAATTTAGGTTTTGTGTGATGTTGGCCTTGCCACTACTCCTGAAGTTCAAGTCTGCTCTTCATGGAGCACATCCTTTGGGAATCCACTTACAAACAGACAAATGACAAGATGGTAACAACAAGGAAGAGTGAAGATGGATTTATTTACCAAAGGTAAATTGTTCTTGACCACCCTGGTTGCTTTTTATGGTGAAATGACTGGCTAAAAAGATGGGAGAATGGATTTAATACGTTATCTCTTCAGTAAGGCTTCTACAGCATCCTTATCTGGAAGATGAGGAAGTACAGCGTGGATGAAAAGACTTTTAGATCAGTTGAAAACTGACTGGACCATGAGCTTTGAAGAACAGTTATCAACAGCACAAAACTCAGTTTTGTACTTCAAGATTGGTGGTGTTCAATATTTTCCTTGTGAACAGTGAGAATGCAATTTCTAAAAACCTGTGTGTGATGCTAAACTGAGGGAAATGATTAGCACTCTGAACAACAGAGCTTCAGTCCAGAGAGACTGAAAACACCTGTGGATTGGACCTTGAGACACTGAGTAAGGTGTGTGAAGCCTGGTACCTGGAGCAGAATAATCTCATGCAGCAACACAAACTGGAAACTTATTGTGAAGGGTGGAAACTCAGAGCAAATTTGAGGCAAGGGCCACAGTTTTCATCTTGAGAGATTGAAACTGGACATTAGCAAAATTTCTTCAGTAGGAGGAAAGTATAGCACAGCACTGGAATACATTTTTTGGAAGAGTTGTGAAATCTTGGTCCTTGAAGGTTTTCAAGATTCAGGATAAATCCACAGCTGGTTTGAGTTACAGCTGGTGACAGTCTGGCTTTGAGTGGGAGTTTGGCTCAAATGGCCTTCAGCAGCTTATTGCTGTTTCTCTGATTCTGCAATCCTTGTTTCCACACAGCAGCTAGAGGAGTCTCAGGTGAGTTAGCCTGCCTGGGTCTGTGGGGTTGTCCTTGCTTAGACTTTTCTCAGAAATTCCAATCTGTGCAGATTAGACATCTGTGGCCAGAAACTAGACATCGAAGATGGCTTTCCCATTGCTTTTTCAGAGCCTTTTCAGTCTCCTGGTACTGTGGAAAGCTGCATTATCCATGATGGATGTTCCATCAGCCTTGGAGAGTATCTTGTGTAAGGCAACTGGCAGTACCTGCTGTGAGGTTGCACATGTGGAGAGTTGTAGAGAACATCCTGCACCCTGGTGTGTTTGTAGTTCTTCTGTTGTGAGGATGGAAGATGGTCATGGGAGCAACATGGAACTGAATCGGTCAACAGGTTAACAATCAATAGTTCTCCTATCAGAGTAAAGGCTGGCAGAAAACAAAAACTTCTTTGTGGACTCTCTTGGCTGAATAAAAATGGGTTGAATGGATATCTCATCCTCAAAATCTCCAGGCAGGAGTGTTTTGGAAGTTGCTGAGACATCATAGGTTAACAATTCAAGAGTGAAAACTGCCCCAAGAAACATTTTTTCTGATCTTAACATTAAATACACTAAGATATTTGAATGAAAGGAGGCCATAGTTAAAATGAAGGATTTCAAAAATGCTCTTGATAGCTCAGCTCACTGGTGAATTAGAGTACAAGACTTTGCTCTTTGGGTTTTGAAATACTGAAACTCCCCTAGGATGGGAAACCTTTTCCTACTGTTTGTTAAAGAAAATAGCCATCTAATATTCTGTTAGATTAGATGGTTGTCATGGCCCGGGAACATTATCCTGTGTTTTGATTGCCTATGTTCATTGTGTCCTGACACTACTGAAAAAATTCACTTTGGGATAATTTTTAAATGTATTCATTTTGGTCGTGTTTATACCTATTTCAGTGCTCAATTTTCTGCACATGCCCTCACAATAAACTGCTGATAGGAATGTTCACTGAAGCAACAAATTTGTAAGGCAACATTCAAGTTGTTGAATGTCTGCAGAAATATCTGCAGAAATATCTGCAGATAATTGATTCTCAATAAATAATTTGAAATAAATATATAAAAATATATATAAATAACTTTTTTTCATCAACTGCATGTTCTGTGTACTCACATAAGCAGGCCTGATTTTCTGATGATGCATGTTCACAAGAAACTTGCTGAGGAATAGGTTACAAAAGGAGGTTCCTCTTACAGAAATGTTTGAAAAAAAGTTAGAACTGCAATTTGGTAATGGTAGTCTCTGGGGGGAAAAGTGTAACATCTCTTATCAGTTATCACATCTCTGGGGGGATGTGATAACATCCTTTCTCTGCAAATGGGGTTTTCTGACATAGTTTTTCAGCTTATGTAGATCATGAAAACATGTTCAGCTCTTTCACTGCCATAACCTGTGATAATCACTGCAGCAGGGAACAGTGTTCTATTGAAACATTAATCACTTCACTAAACCACACCTGAGTAATTTAAAATTTTCAATGTGCAGGCTAAGGTTGCAATTGCCTGATTGCTTTAAAACAACATAAGCTCAAGCTGCTCCTGGAAGTTGTGAACCCTCTCTGGGCTGCACATTCTTGCTGTCTCATTTGGGCTGTGCTGGTGGTTATGCACTGAACCAGGTCAGCCTTGCAACGCTGCTGGGACCTGATGGAGGTGAGAGGAAGGATGGTACCCCAGTTTTGGTGCTCAATTCCCTGGTGCAGAGATGGCATCATGAAAGCAGAAGTGAGAGAGGCCAGGACATGCTTCTGTATTTAGCTTGAAAAAAGTAACTACAGTTGCAGTGAGACCTCAAAGCACTATTAAATCTCAGAAATAAATTTATCCTTTGTGAGATTTAGTCTCAAAAACAAAGCCTGAAATTCTGAAGCATGCAAAGAAGCATCCAGAAGAAAATACCATGTTGCCATACCACCTGCAGGTGATCCAAAATGGTTTTTGTGACTGACCCAACACAGGGCAGTTTCTACCCTTTCATTTGTGAGGGAACTGCGATAGATCCGTAGGCTAAAACAATTTCTGAATAAATCCTCTGATGGGAGCAGAATTTCAGAATTTCAGAAATCAAGAGTGATTTCACACATAAAAATAGTAGCAACCAGTGTGTTGCAGTGCTTCTCCTAAAGACCTGCATGCTAGCCCTTGCTTGGATTGATTAAACAGATGGTCAACAACAAAGGAGGTGATCTGGGACAACTTGGAAAGTTGGGAAGCAGTAGCAGACTTGTGAGACCTGCACAGTTCATGGCCATGGATTTCTGAGAACCCCTCCATGTCCAACAGGTATTTCAGAAGTTAACTGAATGTTAAAAATTACTACAAGGATCCTATGCAATAAGAGCTTCTGACATCTCACAGCCATCAACAAAGGTCCTGGCTTTCTAAGAGACTTATGTGTGTCTATGCTAATTGGAAAATCTGCTTCTCAGGATGCAGTTGTAGAAGGAGAATGGGACATGGAAACATCTGCAAAATACACTTAAGTGGAATCACTGGTCTGACTGCTACTGAGGATGCTGAGAGCAAAGAATGGGGCTGGTTTGCAACAGAGGGGAAATATGGGGGGGCTGATGTGGTTATGACTCTGAGATCAACACCACAGCTTCTAATTGAACATGACAGTCCCTAATATTGCTGGGATTTTTTTCTGAAATTAAGGACAACAAGGATTAAAGAGTAACACAATTATGGGAGCCCAGAAAAGCTCTTCTTACCCCATAATCTGGGGGCTTCAGCAGACTATTGTGTTTTCCTGCTCTTCTAAAGTGAACCTAATAGTTCCTTCAATAATAAAATAAAATAGCCAGAATCTTTCTCTCTATTCCCTTTTCCCTCTTGCCATTGGCAAAGCCCCAACAGGCCAGAGAGTTCACTAAAGTAATCCTCAACCTCACAAATTAATGTAAAGAGTAGCAATGAGATAAAAAAATAAAGGCATAATTCAGTTGATTTTACTCACTATTACAGCTGTAGGAGCAAGTGTTCTCCATGCTTTCAAGAGGTGAAGTACCTCTGAGAAGTTAAATGAAGCTGCCTTAGGAGCAGAAAGGGAACACAAATAGGTCAGTTTGCTTCCCCTGGAAGCAACTCTGCTCATGTTTTAACACAGACATAAATGAGGGGCCTGGAGAATGAACAGGAAACAGTGCTGATAAGTTTGAGCAATTGTGGAAGTGTCTTTTGGAGGTAGAATTCAGACTTTATCTGTATCTTCAATATTGCCCTCTTGCTCTTGGGATCCTGTCTCAGAAAAAAATCCCACTTCACATCCAAGGGAATCAGAAAAAAAAATATTTAAATAATTAATTATAAGCATCTCTGCTTACATATATGTATCTCTATATTGCTAAATGAACTGTGACACTGCTTTCTTTTTTCATTTTATCACCTTTTGTTTTCAGTCCCTTTTGTCCTTATGGCATGTTGTCTCACTTTTCCTGTGGGATATTTCAGTCCAGGTAGCAGCCACGTGCTCCCCTCCTCACTGGCAGCTCTTTGACTTCTGTCCTTTCCCTTGTTCCCACTTGTTCCTCAGTGGCAGCAGTGACTTGGCACAGAAAACGATGCTTGGAGGGTTACCAGAGCACTGTCTTTGCAGGGGCAGCCAGGTGTTGACCAGGGCAAGAGAAATAAATGCCCATTTTCTTTTTCTCAGGCTCACCCACCCCCTTTCAGTTAAACAGGAGGTGAAGCAGGCCCAGCCAGTGCTTCGATGCCTGCTGACATTCTCCAGCTGTGCATTCCTCATCTGCCTCTGTTCTTTATTTCCCTCCCCACCTCCGTTTTGAAGGATGAAAGTAATGACAATGTGGGATTCTAAATATAACCGAGCCGCTTGCAGGTTCTGTGATTGCGCTGTGGGCTGTGTGAAATCCGAGGCAACAGAACGCCTGCTTACAGAGTTGCTTTAGGTGAGAATCTGTTCAGTGCCCTAAGACAAGGCTGGAGACATACAAAAGCCCAAAGGCCAACACACTGGGGGAGATGTTGACAGTGGTTGCCTGAAACCCTCTGTCTGTTACAGGTAATGTCCTCACTGGAAAATGATGTGTTCAGTGGCAGATCTCTGTTACAGCAAATTAAATAATTGCCAGTACATGAAGAGTCATCAAGTGAAGCATTTCAGGGAGTAAGTACATCCATCCTCACAAGGGCACCCCAGGAGTACTTGATCCCAGTGAGGGAGTTATTTTTTTAGGCTGCAGGCCTCAGAGCTGAAGAAGTCCCTTCTGCTCCCTCACCTCCTCCTACTTCCAGCCACTTCTTCCCACTCTCTTACTCCTCCTTCTGCTACTCTGGCACAAGCATTTGGGCATGTGGTGAAGTGCAAAGGGAGAGCTAATCTGACTTAAAAAACTCTGGCTGAAAAAGAAGAGGTGGGGGGTTATCTAGCTCAGCTCCCTGCTCTGATTGACTTGCAGCAACCTAGGAGGTACAAGGCATAACAATGTAGGAGCAGGGACTCCTTTAGCAGAAAAAGCTGCCCAAAATAATGCTCATCAGGCTATGATAGGATTTCCTTTTTGTGATGACTTCTTCCTGCCACCTGCAAGGAGACAAGACAGCCCTGTGGCAGTTTGCTTGATGAGGACAGGGAGGAAATAACCTGCTCACAAGTGCTGGGTGCCAAACTGGGCATCAAAAGGAAATTTGGAAGAAACTCTCAACTGACAGTCAGGATCTATATTCTATTTTGACATATAGTACAGTTTAAAATAAAAGTTTTTAACTAGTGAAGCTCTTCATGGTTTGAACCTCACTAGCTCCAAAGAGAGGAACTACCATTTGGTTCAAAGCACTGATAAGAGAAACCAGTGGACCATTAGAGAACCCTCTACTGGAAGGGAAATATATCCTTGGTTTATATCAAGGAGTTTTTCATCTGTACTCCAAAACTTAATGGTTTATATAATTTGTAAAATATCTTTCTATTAATTTTCTTGTGATGTTAAATATTATCATTGTGTACACAGATACATTTATGTATATATCTTCTAACCTCCTTTTTTTTTTCAGTCTTACTCACCTCTTGTCCTCTGGAGACAACTGGAGGCTGTAAGAGAGTGTTTTCAGTGAGTCAGTTTGAAAGTGACTCTGGGCATCTGAGGTTGCACAAGTGCTTTTGAAAACACAGCCGAGGACTTGATATACCCAGTAGCTTCAGGCATTAGGTTAAAGTGAAATAATGCTTCAAAACTAATTCCCGGCCATCAGGCAGTGATTCCAAGTGAAGACAGATAGCTCAGAGGCCATGTCAGTGTGCTGGAGGCAATAAGTCTCCTTTTGTTTGTAATGAATCTATGGGATGATGCAGCCTGTGGGCTGAGGAAGAAGCTCCTGGGATAGATGATGAGATGAAGATGTGTCTGAGACCAGGTGCCGGAGTTGGGACTGCCTGGGGGGGTGTCTCTGTCCCTTGCAGATCAAGAATACTGAATACCTTTAGGAAGGTAGGTAATGGTAGGTGGACTCTTAAATGGAAAAATACAAGCAGTCACTGAGTGGGAACCAGATTCCTGCCTTCTGGAGGTGCTCATAATGAAGGAGTCAGATTGATGCTTAGCTTCTCACCTGGCCTATTGAACACTGTCCTCTTTGCAGCTCAGTCTGCCAGCTGTCATAGGAGATACACAGAACTGGGGCAAAGCAGTTTATATTCCAGTGGCTGGAAAATCTTTCTGGAGAAGTGGAAGCTGTGGGAAAGAAGAGTCTGGGTCTTTAACACCCTGGGAGTGTGCTGCAGAGACTGAGCTGTCATCTCCACCCGTGTTCAGCAGTGAACTCCTGTGTAAGGCTCACTTGGATATACTAAGATCATGTTTTATTTTACTTTTTTCCAAGGAGCTTTGCAGAAAGCAAAATTATGAGGCAGCCTTTAAGGGCTCACTATGTTGCTTCTTTTTCAGACCTCAGGCAAGGTTTATTCCAAAGTGATGACAGAAGTTGATATTGATGTATATACATACATACATACATACACACACACGTATATGTATACAATATGTTCCTCTGGGAGTTATTTAGCAATACAATAAGTGGCTAGAATCACTATTTTGAGTTCTCCAAACTGGCTGATTTGCTGGTAACGTAAATGAGGAGGATCTGACCTTCTGGCTATCAAATCAGCAGGTGGTTTTTTTATTTTGGTTGGTTTTTTTTTTTTTTTTTTTTTTTTTTTTTTTTTTTTTTTTTTTAGCTTAATCGTATTAGAGAAGTCAATCTAGAACAAGCTCCTTGTATTTCTCTTTCTTCAAATCCCAGCAGAAATGCCAGTGTCTGAGCTGTGGTGCACAGAGATGACCCATGACATTGTCATTACAAAGTAAGTAAGGATTCACAAAGTGATGATGCAGTCATGCAGTGACTGTGTCCCTGCAGTATGCCTGGCAGACTGTGACTGCTGGATAATCTTTATTGCCTTATTCTGTGGAACTCTCAGCTTCTGAATTACATTAGAATCTCATATTTCATCTACAAAACTGTGAAGCAGATACATTTTTCAAACAGTATGAACATTTTTCTTTCCTATTTTCTTCAGGCCAATTCCATACCTTTCCTGAGGGAGCCAGAGTACCTGGCTAAGTGGAAAAGTAATAGTGCATCTGCAATGAATAGATAAGATAAAAACTTGCTCTATTGTAAAGGGTGCAGCTGCTTGATTGCATCTGCTTATTTTGTCAGTGTGTGATTCCCACTTGCCTCTTGTCAGGCTTTAAGATTATTAGTACTGAATCTTCACCTCACTGCTTGCATCTGCTGATAGTGTTTCTTACTTTGAACCTCATGGTGTGATAGCCTGAGCTGCTGTAATGAAAGATTTTTATGCAAAGACTCCCCACAAACAACAAAACAAAACCAGCTGAGGAAAGGCATGGCACCCACACAAGTCCCAGAGAAGTACTTCTTCCTTAGCTGCTCTAAAGAGTTGCTACAAGCCTTTCTCAGAGTGGGAGTATAGGCAAGAGGAAATCTGATATGCAAGGATTTATGGCATAGTGGTCATGCATGTCTGCCTCAGCTGGGGGTCTGCTTGTAGTGTGGGTAAGTACATTTAATTTAACTTTGATCTGCTTTGCTGGGGCAACAAGCAGGGAGAAGAGATCAATGAAAAAGCGCCACCCACTCGGTTAATCACCCCCAGCCCACTCCGCGCGGCCGCGCCGTCACGGCTGCCCGTAGCTGAGATACAAAGATTAGAAATGGTTTGCATATGTTTACAGGTGCTGCAATTGTATTTTTATTTCCAGTTGCAGAACAGACCTGTTGCACTACGGTGTACGTGAAGGTGGTGTGTGAAACCAGGTGTCCACAGAGTTGAAAGTTCTTGTTTTCGCAAACGCCGATGCCACGATACAGGAGACTCAGGGTTGCTTCTGTACAGCAGTAGTATCAAAACATTTTATTATTTGTTAGCAAAATTCTTTGTTTGTGGAAAAAGCCTAGTTTGTCTGCTAGTTGATAAATATTTCAGTGCCCCAAAACAAATGGAGCTGGATGCAGGGAGGTATGAGTGGAGATAGAGGAGCTGAGGGGGAAGCAGCAGCAAAATGTATTTGAGAAAATTATTTGTCCATATCGGAGAAGATTAAAATACTGCTTTGGGAAGATGGGTTTCCCTTGATATATAATGTGGGGAAATAATAAGTTTTGGAAGTGACTGAGTTTATATAACTTCAAAATGCTGAGGTTTGCATAAACCTTTACAGTGCTTGAGGTAAAGAAGGAAAAAAAGGTGTAAATCAATGGACAATTACCACAGGTCTGAGCACTTTCCAGTGAATGACAGCTGTTGGATGTTGGACCTGTGAACTTAGAGTCAAAACAACACCTCACACTCAGCATTTTTACTGCTAAATGGATGCATACTTGCAGTGAGTTAGGTCCAACTAGAGATTCTGGGGAATTTTAATATGTATGTGCCAAATAAAGATGTATTTGCTTGGGTTAGCAGCAAGGTCTAGCTCCAGTGTTTGAGAAGATTTTTGTGGCAAGGCCTTGGAGAATGAAGCAGCCTATTTCACTGTTGACAGAAGGAATATCCCAGGATTTTCATGTAACTGAAGAAAATTAGCCCTTGGCCTCTGTGGAAGGCTGAGTTTCCACCTCCAATTACTGTGTGCCAGTACCAGCCTCAGAGCCCTTCTGGTGTGTGACTTGTTGCAACCTGAAAAATTCACAAGTTGTTCCTCAAAAGCCTTTTTTAAAAATAGTTCTGCTGCTTAGGAAAGTTACACACAGACTCAGAGAGATAGTTGGTCTAAATAGCAGGGGTTTAGGAGATGAGGAATAGCATCTTGCTTTTAATGGTGCTTCAGACCAGCTCGTGCCCTGCAGTAAAGCTTGGTCAGACCCCATTTTTTGCCTCTGGGGCTGATCCTGTCAAATGCAGTTTGGATGTCTGTGATTTTTGAACAGCTGTATTCAGCTACAATAAATGTTTTCTTAAAGCCTGATTAGATCAAAATGATGTTTGTGTTGTGTTGACAGTGCTGCCGTGACTTCGAGAACCAAAGACTTCATCACAGAGGCTTCACTCTATCTCTGGCTTGGCTGATTAACAAATGTGTTTAGTAACTGGAAAAATATGTTGTTGCTTTGTTGACATGTCTACTCATTTGATGTATTTTAAAAGAAAACAAACAACAAACTGCTTGTCCAAACGAGTCTACTGACATGTCTGTGGAGGTAGGCTGGGCTGGAGGATGTCGAGATCGTCTCATCAGATTATTGTGATCTCTTGTTTGCTTCATGGTCTGTATGAAGAAATCACTTCTCCTTTACCATCAGGTTTTCTGGGCCTCAGAGCAGGTTTCATATGGCATTGTTGTGACAAACACATCTATGCTTTATGAACAGCATGTCATGAGAAACTTAGCAAACCACAAAACTCGAGCAGGTTTGATTCTGATAAAAACTACATTGCATAAAAGTTATCTGAATGGTATTTTAATGACTCAGCCAGGAATAGGAGAAAATATTCCATTCAGTGCACGAGAGACAAGATGTGCAGCTGTCAATCTAGAGTAATAGAGGCTCAATTCAGTTTACAGGTGATTTTATTTAAGGATGGAACCATTGGACAGGAGGTTCAGCACACACATACGGGTGATGCACTTTTCAGAGCAGTGTGGTTCTATATCGTGTGGAGCTGGGTTATTGTTTGCATGCTGCAGGACCCCTGCATGAACTTAAATCTCTCTCTGTCTTGGTGATTTTTATTTGGGAGATCATACATGCTCCAACAGTGACAAATTCATCACTGTGTTGCTGCATTCTGTGCCTTTTTGCTGGGTATCTGTGGCTGTTTCAGGCAAAAAAAGCAAATAGTCCTTTAAACAGTGGCACCTGGAAGTTGCCTCTGCCATGTTAATTTGTTGTTGTCTAATAAGAGCTGTGCTGATGCTGCAGTCTCTCTGAGAGGGCAATATTTGGCCTTTCCCTCAGCAATTTTATTTGCACAACTCCTGAAGGTCTTTCAGACCTCTACCCTTGACTCAAGTTTGGTTGAAATTGCCCAGAGAGTTTGTTGGAGGGAGGGAAGAATCTATCAGATAATATCAACTTTTTTTCCTAAGAATATCAAACTGAAAAACCAAAGGAGGAATTTGAAAGTGAACACTACAATGAATATAAAAAGTTGACAAATACAACTGACTCTGTTCAATATGGGCAGACTTATTTTTTCTTCCTTAAATTTACAATTCATTAGTGTATTGCTGGGATTGTTAAGCAAGATGAATGGAGTAGTTCAGACCTTCCCCAGGTACTGGCTAGACCTTCTGTTGTTTGCCAGAATTCTTCAGAAGTGCAGGTGCAAAATCCCCTGATGTAAAAATATGGCTTCTGGTGTACTCTTTTTAAAATTAGAGCTGCAATTTTTTGCAAATTTCATGGTGCAACTTCACAAAGTACACAGGACTGAGTGTATGGAACAAAATTGGGTGTTCTGTTTTAAAAGCATGTGACACAGTTATGTCATTATATATACATATACACCTCAATATGCAGACTTAGACTGTACAGCAGTCAATAATCAGATTTTGAGTAGATGGGCACATTAATATAGGTGAAAGTGATTATGAGTTTACTGCAAGTCTACCAGTTTTGCTCACATTTGTGGAACTGCTGCTTTAATTATTTATAAATGTTCTATATCATAATATTTCTCTTTGAATATGAGAACTATCAAAACATAAGTGTATTATTTACATAGGTGTGAGAGCTGCTGCAGCTGATATTCTTAGCTAAAACTGGGTCCCAAGTGCTGGACTGGCTTCAAATTACTGAAGGTTCCTTGCAAAGGGCAAAGGGGCAATTTCTCAGCTGGGGTAAGATGAAGTTGTGAGAATTCAATTTTAAAGGCAAAGAATCAGAGTGGTTTAAAATAAGCTTTGCATAGCCTCTACCTCAAAGGCACTTTCTAAGGCATTCAGCTACCATGGTGATGAATGTAGTATAAATAGAAAATAGATTAGATAGAATCCAAAACGTTTCTGAGTAGATCTAAATTAACAGTGGCCATTCAGGAAAGGGAGGGAGGAAGTCGCTGTGCAAAATTTAAGAAAATACACGCCAATAGTAAATCTAGAGTGGCTTATAGAAAGAGGAAGGTAGGAAGCAGTTGATTATATCATGGCTGGTAGTACAATATCAGCAGGAGTTTTGGATTCTGATTCTGTTCAATCCTAGCACAGAAAAAGCAGACACAGGAGATGTTTTAGAAACCTGAGAAGCAGTGAAAAATTTTTAGTTAGGAAACAAAAACTTCTTTTGAACAGACAGGTGCCAATAATGGCAATATTCCCTCATGGATCTATGAAGCACACAAGGGACCCACAACAGTGGGCACAACTAGGAAAGACACTCAGTAATAAGACACTTATTCTACAAAATACATCTCTGTCCCCTGTCAACCAAACTGTCTTTAACTTGTCTTGTATCATAAGACCCTGATATAATTTAAAGACAGCAAGTACTTTTTTAGACTCTTTGCATAAACAGCTTGTAGTTGTTTGCCACAGTACATTAAGGTCTGTTTGGCAGGAATTAAAGGCCTCAATTTGCAGACTTCTTTAAAGGACATATAAATTCAGGGACATGGATGGTTCTGTTGTTTTCAGCGGGAGTACCTATGTACTTTAAATTGCAGATGGACTGAAGTACCCTGCTGAAGAATGGTCCTAGAAACATCTGTACATAGGTGCAATAAGCTAATGTGTGCTTTACAGATACATCTTTGTTTGAATAGTTCACACTGTGTTACTGCTCTTTTTGAGGGGGTTTGCAGCCAAGGGAAGGTTTAGCTTCTCCCTCTATTTACTTTCTAGGGATTGAGTAACACGCTGTGATGGCTGGTGTGTGAATATCATTACTTGGTGACCTTTCCTAAGTGATTGTACGATGACAACTGCCTAACAGCTGCTCTTAAACCAGCCTCAAGTTTACAGTGATCAGGGATTAAAGACCTGTTTTTTGTGCTGCTGCTTTCTGAGCTTCTGAAGTGAGTCTTTTTTGTTGTCATCGCTTCTGATAGTTAGAAAACAAGGCAGGAATTCAATCATGTATTTGTGATTGAGATGTCTGCACTGGTTTCAGCTGGTACGATGAACAAAATCAGAGAGATAGTTTATCTAACTCAAAAGTAATTCACTGAATATGATATGACAGCAGTTCTCCACATCAAAAATCAAAGTTTAAAGAAAGAATGCTGACTGGACATGAATCTAAAGATTGAAATTTTATATTTGAAAATAATTTAAAAAATACGCCAAAACATATTATTTTTGATGAAGCATGATAGCTGGACAGCATAAAAACTTCAGGAGACAAGTGATATTGCTTCCTCATCCTCATGTTACACAATTCAAGATATTGATGACCTCTGTGAGGAGGTAGAAGTGCAGGAGAATGTTCTCAGGGCCTCTATGAAACTGTCCACTAAATATGAAGATGTACACCCTGCCAACTAATCCTTTCAACTAGAATTTACCATGAACATGTGGCCTGCAGGCAGGTTGTTTGGGCAATGTGAAGACCCACAGTGCCAGCAGCACAGTCCTTCAGCAGATCTTAGGTGTTATCAGTACCAGTGAGACAGCAGCGTGCTTTTACAGAGCAGCTCAGCAAGGAGGAAAAGCTGACTGAAGCTGATCTCAAGCAGGGGAGAGGTTATGTAAACAAAGAAAACCTTTTTTGTAGGCTCATTTCTTTGAGGGTATGCAAACACTATTGGTTAACCTGCTAATTCATTTGGTGATGGCCCTGGACTCTGAGCTGCTACTAATCTTGTGCATCTGTTTTGTTTGAGAACCCCTGTCTCCTCCTGGCAGATTACAGATGTGACCAAAGCTGGGTTTCCATTACCCCTTCCCTGAAACAGCAACACGATATAGCTGGGTATGGCGCTATTACCTTTGGAGATGCAGGATCTAGAGCACAACATGCAGTTCATCTTAACACAAAGCATTACAAGCACCTCCCTCTCACATACTGGCTTCTCGTAGCTAAGTGCAGATGTGCATTTTCAAAGTTATCCGAGTTTCTTGGGACCTGCTCTGTTAGCGCTGAATAAATTCTAATGGGAGTAAAGGATTATCAAAGCTACCCCACCTTCTACTCCCTTAGATTACTTTCTTTGTTGTAAACATACAGTAACATCAACACTTGAAGATAAAACCCCTAAAATAAAAAGTAAACCCCCAACCCTCTACTGCCTACACAGTTCTGCCTTTGAGCCTGAAATGAAAGAGTGGCAGATATTTAGCCACTTCACTGAACACATTCCTGGAGGGCATTTGGATGCTGTGGTGAAAAGGGGTGTAGACAAACCAACATAAGACAACAAAGCTTAAATTATGTAACTCGTGGCAGGCACTACAGACATCCAAATTGAGACCTCCTTGGGTGTCCATTTCCCTTCCAGCACAGCTTAAAATCAGCAACTGTGGTGACCTATAGGGTGTTGAGAGCAGAAGGAGATAATGATGCCTGTGGACTTAAAGCATGAAATGACAATTACAAGGGCTGTGTTCCAAGGGAGAGCCCAGGGTATCCTCCAAACGCCGCATGATGATGGATGGATTTGGAAGAATTTACCGTTCCCTATACCTTAGATCAGGTATCTCCTTCTTCCTTTTCTAGCTGAGAAACTAGTTATTGTTATTGCCATTTAAGTAATCATTACATACTGAGTTTCTAATATAGCACAAGGATGAATGAATGTTTTAATATTTCCCATGGCTCCAAGACCATCAGCTGGCATATGTCATCACAGTTTCATGGCACAATTTGTGTTCCAGGTGCTCCATGGACTTGTGTCTATGTTATTTAAACTACAGACAGATGTCATCCTCTGCAACAGCTTAAGATGTTACTATGTCTTACCCCTCCCCTCACTTCTGCTAACAAAGCAACTTGTTTGAGTGCTCCCTAACCCACTTCAGGCACAATCAACACAGTTAGTGTATGGCTCCTATTTAAATTGTTTGAACTCAGCTAATTCTGCTTCAAGTGGGTTAGGGAGACAAACAGCTGGGAGAGCTACCCGGGTAGTAATCAATGCCCAAGGGACTCTATAAACAGCTTGAAAAGAGAACAGCAGGGCACAAATGTTTCAAACCTCTGCAGCTGTTTGCAAATTGAATGTCTACAGAGAACCTGTAAGCTGCACGTGAGCTATTGTAATACTCGTTTTCAGATGAGGTGTTCTCTCTCCTCAGCTGTAACAGCTAGCAGCTTCTTAGAAAAATAAAATGAAATGAAAGTTGAGAATTATAAGAAAGTTTATGGTGATGTGCCCATATAGCATACAAGCAGATATTCTCTGAGCCCAGTGCAGCATATTGTGCAACAGCATGGGAGAGGGGAAATTTTGGCCAGGAAAGTCAAAGCATATTCTTTCTTTTATCTGTTGGATGCTAAAGCAGTGCCTTCCATGTGCTGTTTGATTTCACTGGCCAGACGAGGGGGGGCAGACAATTTCCATCACGCTCCAATCCCCAGCTCTGGAGGTACTTATTAGAGTCTGAACATTCGCTGTTTCGACGCACTGATAAGGGAGCCCATCCAACAAGCAAATTGGGCTCCCTTCCATCATGCTCTGTATCTTCCAAAATCTCCAAGGGGAACAGAGCGAACAAATATGTTGAGCGAGTGTGCTCAGTTTGTGGCAAATGGCAGAACAACCCCCTCAGGACATATGCACAGTCTATAGCCACCGCACCAACACTGGCTATGAGGACCAGAGCATGCATCTCATTAATTTTCTGACAGGCCTTCAGTCAGCACAAGCTGCTGGTAAAGCAACAAGGAGCTGGGGATAGGAAACTGCCCCCTCATGGGAAACACGCTTGCTCTGTAGTTCATGCTCAGACCAAGGCATCTGGAGGAGCTATTTCTGGCATCACCACGCACTCGCAGTGTGACCAGGGCTGAGTCACACATCATTATCCCGTATGCAAATTAGATGTCAACAACTTTGCAGGTGATGTTTGTTGCAGCCTTTTTTTTTTTTTTTTTTTCTTTTTTGTTTGAAGTGCTCAAGTGTACCAGTACATGGTATTCTGGGCTGACCTGGAGGATCTGTGGGCTGTAGCGCAGCCACCTGCACCCAAAAAACCAGTGTTTTGTGTTTTCACAAGTGATTGCTTCGATGTTGGTGTTTTTTCCGGGGGCAAACCCCACCTTCACTGAGATGTGAACCGAGGCAGGTCTTGCTCTGAGGGGCAGCAGCATCTGCAGGGTTTGCTGGGGTGTGGTGAGCCTTTTATTCCCCCTGCAACCTGCATTTGTAGCCTTTGCCATGATATGTAGCTGGAAGAAACAGAATATCCTGAGTTGGAAGGAATCCACAAGGATTGTCAAGTCCAACTCCTGGACCTGCACAGAACACCCCAAAGAGCCACACCGTGTACCCAAGAGTGTTTTCCAAACATTTCTTGAGCTCTGTCAGGCTGGTGTTGTGACCACTTTCTTGGGGACCCTGTTCCAGCACCCAACCACTCTCTGGGTGAAGAACTTCTACCTAATATCCAACCTAAATGTTTTAATATCTAACTTCAGAAGATTTTAAGCTGATGAAATCCATCCATCATATCAGGCCATGTAGCAGGGGCCCTGCTTGACATGGGTGAAGGAGTGTTCTCACAAGCAGGAGATTGAGTCTGGGACCTCTGCATGATGTCAGTGGTGTGGAATAATGAGTGGAACATGTTGGCTTTAGCTGGTGTTGTTTTCTTCACAGTGTCTAGTGGCTGGTTGGGATTTGTGCTGAGCACATGGTTCAGAATACAGATATGTCCATTTGGGGGAACAAGAGTTCAGTTTGGAATGGGCAACCCAAGCAAGTGGTGGAGTCACCATCCCTGGAGGTGTTTTAGGAAAGACTGGACGTGGTCTGGTTGTGCTGGGTGGCAGGCTGGACTGGAGGCCGTCCGAGCTCTTTCCCAACCATACTGACTCGGCAGTGCCGAGTTTATCACGCAGCCCCGGGCACGGCTCTCTGCCACAGGCACAGCCCCGCACTGGCCTCCCCCTCAGCCCTCAGCGCTCAGCCGCGGGCGGGCCCTGACCCGACATGGCGGCCCGGGCGCGGGCGGCGGCGCAGGCGCGGGGGGCGGCGCTGGCGGCGGCCGCTGCGGGCCCGCCCGCATGGAGCCCGCGCCGGGGGAGCCGGCGGCCGCCCGGATGGTGGCGTAGGGCCCGCACTGCCGGCCCCGCAGCATGGCGAGCTGCCTGCCGCCCTGCGTGATCGACGGCGGCACCGGGTGAGTGCGGGCAGGGGGGACCGGCTGCCGGTCCCCGTGCTGGGGACGGGGGGTGTCTCCGCGCCGCGCCCCTCCGCCGTCTCCCATGCCTCGCACGGGGCCGCGCTCCTGCCGTGTGTCCCGGTGCCCTCTCGGCTTGCTGAGTGTTTCGCTCCCCTCCGGCCTTCAGCGGGCTGGTGCGCATCGCTCTCGTCCTCCCTGTCCCCCTCGTGCCCTTCCATCCCGCTGGAGCGCGGAGCGGGGCAGCCCTGCCGCGTCCCCGCCGCGCGTGTTTCTGTGTGCCCTTTTCGCCTCTCGGGACCCGTTTTCGTCTGTGCCCTCTGGCTTTGAAGTATTGCATGATGCAAGTGCTAAAATTGGGGACGGCTGGTTTCCGAAGGGGAGAGGAGCCCGCAGTGGGAGCGGTGCAGGGATACCTGGCGGGCTGGCGGAGGAGCCCGGGCCGGGTGCGGTCCTGTGGGAGCGGTGCCGTGCGCGGACACGGAGCCCAGCGAGCACCGCTGCCCTGCCCGGGGCCGCTCCTGCCTCCGCTCCCCGCTCGGAACCAGCCGAACCCAATTTTAGCGTTTTGAGCTGAGGTGGGAGCGCGCTGCCTTGCTCCAGTGATGCTCTTGGTCGTTGGGTCATCCCTTCACCTTTCTCGGATCAGTGTGAGATTTATTCCGTACTTAACCAAAGCACAAGTTTTGTATCTCAAGTCTTTGAGGGCAGGAGTGACTCTGAGCTGCAGAGGCTTTTCTTGGGAGGCGTTTCAGCAGCGGGTCTGTCCTACCTCTGTGCTAGAGAAGACCCATTCAGCATCCAGCCCTGCTGTGCCTTACGGGGGGAGGTGTCAGAGGGAGCTGTAATGAAGGCAATACTGAATTTCGGTGTGCTTTTGCTAATTAATACCTTTCCTTCGGCCCAGCAGTTACAGACAGCTCTGAGGAGAGGGAGTGAAGCACCGGTCCATGAGTAACTATTCATGGAATAGCTTTGCTTGTCAGACTCGGTGTCACGGATTGCATTAATTTAGCCTTTCCTCTGAAGGGAATTTGCAACACTGTTTTAATTTCTTTAATACTTGGAAAGTTATCTTTACATTTTCCTGAACTGAACAATCTTTAAAAAAACCAACCCCCAAACTAATCCAACCAAATCAAGAAACCCCAATGCCTAGGTAATGCAGGAAACACTTTCCAGTGTTGTGGTGTCACATTGCCTTCTCCTGAAAGAGTGTATCACATTTTGAAATATGTCTGTACTAAACTGTCGTGAAAGTTTTAGAAATCTTTGCCTGTTTCTGCTTATACCATAGCTTACCAGAAACCAGCTCTATTCCCTCAGTGGGGAATACTGGAGTTTACAGCTGCAGACTTTGGAAGTAGAATAGAGATCAGGTTCTGCCTTGTGTGTAATTCTGCTTGCTCTTTAGATAACTTCTTGGTAGTTTCCTAGGTTTCTTCTATATATTTGCTGAAGACATTGTAAGTATCTGTGTTTTCCACAGATCTGTTGCTATTGAAGGATCACTACTTAATAGTTTTGAGAGAAATGGGATATCTAGGTGGATCCTTTAAAAAAGAACAGTGGAAACTGTAAAACCCAGAAAATAAACTCAATGCCAAAGTTGCCTTTTGCAGGAGACCCCCTTGGCTTTCAGTATGGGAAGTAATTCCAGAGTTACACTAGCAGTAGATACTGCTGGCCAACAGTTACACAAAATAAATAAGGATAGGACATTGCTTATTGTGTCCTTTCAAAGAAATAATAATTGAAGTAGAATTTCTAAAATCTGTTTAGTGCTTGCATGGGTAAAGCTGATGGATTTGGTGGGGGGGACACGACATGTATATTGTTTTTTTGCAGCAAAGGTTTGGGTAGTCCCCAAATGATGCACATTTGATTTTCAGTGTCTACGAATGGTCTGGATTCACAGGAGGCAACATGATGTCTCTGCTGGTGGGACTTGTGCTTGACTTTGCTGTAGGGCACTCAAAAATGGAAGACTTTTCAGCAAAGAGACTACTGCATGTGAAATAAGTTATCTTGCAGAATTCAGGATGAAATGAAATCTGAACAAAAGCAGCCAGAAGAAGTAACTTGACTCATTGATACGCAGTCTCTGGAATTTTCCTCTGTGTGGGCTGAAAACCTTTTTATTGTTAGAATGAGTCTACTTTGGGTTACAAGCTTCAAACAGTTCATTCAAATTATTCATAAAAGGGCTTTCAGATAAAGTATTTGAAAGAGCATATCAGAAAGGGAAAGGTATATGCAGACTTGCACTGTGGGACATTGTGTATATAAAATACACATTTGTACTTAAAACTCTGGTACTGAATGAGGTGTTCTGTCCAGCCACTAATCCATCTTTTTTCATGTAAGGAGTTGTAAAAAGTTTGTTAAAAGAATGGTTTTGTTGTTGTTTTGTGCATGAGGAGGCTGGCTTAATTTACTGTTATTTGTAGCCACATGCCTCATTCCTGTAAAATGCCAGAATTCCTCAAAAAAAAAAAAAAAAAAGGTAAGAATAATTGTATAAAAAATAGTTACAGACCTTCAATGAGAAACATATTTTTATAGCAGGGCAGAATAATGTTCCTGTACTCTATTTGATATAGATGATTTGAATTTCCTTTACCATAAACTGCTCACTCTTTATTCACAAATCTTGCAGGAATAGTTACTAATTTGCTAAATCTTTTCCATTAATATTTGCAAATGACTTGACGTAGTGCAATTTTGATGCACTACATCTTGATTTTCTCTGTGTGAGGTTCTCCTCGTGATCAGTTTACACATTGCTGTCACTCTTTTTGTGGAGAAGGGCATGCTATTTTTAGTTTCTTAGGACTACCAGGCCTTTTTGTGTTGCTGTTTTAAATAGCTTTAAACTTCATAACTAGTTTTATTAGTGGCATTTAGCTGTGGGACATAGAACTGTGGTTGGTGGGTGGGCAAAACAAAGGTATTTTAAAATACCTCTCTTCAGTGTATTTGCAGAGGCTGAGGAGTGCTTCTGGTTTGGGTGTATTTCATTGAAGCCATTCTTTTCTAGTAAAGAAAATGTACTTTGGCAAAGTCTTACAGATGAGTTTAGAGGCAAGTAGTTGATTTCTGGGAGAAGTGAGCTGCACTGGGTCTTAAAACTTGAAGCTTAAGGTGTTTTTTGATGATGTTGCTATTAAAGATAGCTGCAGCCTCAGAACATGCTATGTTTCCCCTCTCATACTATATTTCTGATGCCTAGTGAGTTGCTTTAGCTAAGTATTGCCTCTGCTTTTCATAGGTGAGACATGTGAACAGGCATTATTGTAATTGCTGTTCTGGGTCTAAGGAGCTTGAGTTAATTAACTGTTGTTTATAATCATGGGCTTCAGTCCTGCAAACTGCTAGACTTCCTTAAGAAACCCAATGGCTCTACTGTACTCTTTATTCTTATAGTGGCTGCTGATGCTCTTAGGTAAATTGTGCAAAGTACATTTCTTTTCTATTTGATATTTTCTCCTTCATGTCTTCATTCCCATCCCTTGATTTCAAAAGTGCTTTCCCAAACCTTTGTGCAGAACTCGTGTTGCCAGTTCCTCAGACATACTTGTAATAATGATAATAGAGTCTGCCATGGCAGCCTGGCATCACAGGTGTTCTGGCAGCAGTAGCCTGGTTATTCAGACTCTTAGCTGTCAGAGAAAGTGTTCTATTTACAGAGGCTATTTGTTTGTTTGCAGGACTTTCTCAAAGCATTCTGCTATTTTTAATTACGTCATATTTATCTTTTCAGAGGGTTGTTTTGTGTGTGAATGTAACACATTTTTTTAAAGATGTGGACCAGAAAAGCAATAGAGAGTGATCAAATGCTAAAATAGTTGCGTTTGGGCTTTGCTCTTTTGCATACTTGTACAGAGAAAAATTGGATGTCTTGTGTTTTCAGATGGATAAAGCAACTGCTTGAGTTTGTGATTTGTTCTCGTGCTTTGGGAGGAATTTTCCAAAACATATCTCTTCTTTCTAAAGTGGTTAAGGGTGCAGCATCTGCTTCCAAGTGCAGTCCATTTGTATATCTTTGGAGTCAATTCTTGATGCAAGTTTTTCCATCTTGGTGAGACCTCAGAAGAGAACAGGGCTAGGATAACTAATCCTCATGCAAAAGTTTGTGAAACTGGCTTGTGTACAAACTCTTCACCTGGTCAAAACAGTATGGAAGAGACCATACTATTTTTAGAAATTGCTTGTTTCAACAATTGTAATTTCCAGAGATTTTAAAAAAATGAGTAGTCCTCCAAATCTCTTTGCATGAAATAGCCTTAGTCTATCGGATCATTTTTCTGCTAATTTTTAGTGCAGTATCCTATATTTTGGCCAGTTTCCAGTAGGTTCCTATCTCACTGGCAACAAATTGCTGCTTTTAATGAAATTAAGTTGGAATACTGATTATCTACACATTCTGCTACAGCTGTCTCTGTAATTTTACAGATCACAAGATGTTACATTACCATTAGTCTGCTAGGCTGTAACTCAGGAGAAAGGAAACTGTATTTTAGATGCTTAAATATTCATTGGAGAAGGGACTGGAGACCAGGCAACCTCTGTAACTGTTTCAGTCCAGAGCCTTTCTGGTCAGTGAATATTTAAATCTCATGTAGGAAAGGGAGTATTTTCTGTAGGAGGTCCTTGAAATGAGTCACCCAAACATTTTAATGTACCCTTGAAAGGTGGAATGAATTTGGGTCCTGTTGGGCAGAGCAGAGATCTGGGACCAAGTCTGCCATGTCCTGAGGCTCCTGGATAGCAAAGAGCAGCACAACTGCATCATCTGTTTTCCTTCTCTTCCTGAGTGGTCTTGGGAGAAATTTGAGTTTCCCTTCCATTTGGTTTTGTCCAAAACACCTGAAATGTGGCTGCTCGATCCAGTCTGTCTCTTGTTTGATCCTAAGTAGATATTTTAAACAGGTTTTGTTTTTCTGCTGATTTGCTTCACCATTGAACTGAGAATTGAATTATTATCTTAGTTTTAATATTAGTCTTTCATGGATTAATGGCATGCAAAAGAAATCTTTCCATATGTTACCTTCTGTGAGATGAATTCTTTGAAGAGATTTTTTTTTTTCATTATACTGAGAAATACACTTATTTTTTAGTTTTTTTCACTAGGTGAATTAACCCAGGTTAAGAATGAATCTGTAAAATGCTGAGCTCTAGGGGTTTGGTAACTTTACAAGTTACTTTAGTAGGAGAGGGAAGATAAAGCTCTTGCAGACTGGTAGCCCAAATTGACTTTTAGAGAGTGTTTTCTTTTTTTAATACTGTGAGTGGGTGTGAGTTTAGCATGTGTGTTGAGGGGGATAAGATAGCAAACTGAACTCACCTCTTGGCCAGACATTAGTTTAAGAAATGAATTCTGGTTAGACTGCAGGAACCTTTTAATTTATTCATGCATACACATATATAAAAATTGCATAAGAAATATATATATTTACATGTATGTGTATGTAGATACTGTCTTTGGTTTTTGTCACTAAAGCTTGAAGGGCTTTTTGCATGATGTTTCTGCCTAATTGTCATTTCTAAGTCTTGAAACTAGGTGTTTTAAACAAACAAATGTTTTCCTTGGTTTTCATTATGTTCATTTTGTCATGATTCATTTCAGAGAGAGAAATATGAGAAAGCGGCCTGTACAGTTCTTAAATCCCAGTAGAACTCCTGTTGTTGCTTGTTATGTTTTAACAATATTCCCTAGGTAGGCCTCATTCTAAAATGAGAAGAATCTATGCAATAATAACCATGAAAAGAATTTTTACTAGTAATGTCCTTCTTTACAGTCAGTATAATTTAACATCCTGATTATGTTTTTTTTCTGAGAGCCACAGCAAATGTGCATAAACAGTTTGGATTAGACTAAAGCATATGTCTATGATGATGATTAAAAACCCAACAAACCCTTGCCTCCAACACAGTCTTTTTAGCCTTGTGGGGAATGGCTTTTTAACTATTGTTTGAAGTCTATTGAAGCTATAGCTTTGAAGAGAAGTTGAAATATAAATATTGACGTTCCCAGGTCATTGATAATTCAATTTAGATTAATTCCTTTATCTAATAAAACTGTGATTCTTAATGAACATTTTTATAGCAAGTACTCTGTAAAAAGGAATGTGCCTTTCAAGCTGCTAATGAAGATGCAAACCCTCTGCTTTGGCCATGGCATAATATTGTTTGCAAATATTGAGAGTAGGATGTAGACAAAGACTTTATATTCACTTTAGGACCCAGACTGGGATTGATCTCATTGTATGGCTTTAGGGTTTTTGTGTAAAAATGATGTGAGCAATGCTGATTCCCTCAAATCATGCTGCTGTGTCAATATTCAAGAGTGACATCAGTCTCTGCAAGCATTCAATCAATTTAGTTGGGTTGGTTTTTCTTATAACATTGTTTCTGATGTGGGTTTTATTGTTATTGTGGGTTTTTTTCTTTTTTTTTTTTTTCCCTAGGAAATACAGCTATTTTTCATAGTCTGAGATGCTAATTATTTCTAGTTGCTAAAGACCTGGAGTAACTTGCAGCTACTAATAGCTCTAGAAATTTTTACGTTTTATGTGAAAATTTCTTTACTTTTTTTTCTTCTCCCTTCTTTTTTCTTCTTGATCCTTCACTTGTTAAAATAGATACTACATGTATAATGAAAGAAATTATCAATGCTTTGTACCATCTGCTGCCCATTTCTAAAGCGTTTCATCAGTGCAGGCTTGCTTTGGTGTAGTATTTGTCCTTTATGACACACAGATACTGTACCTGTGACAAAGTGAATAGTTTGTTGGAGGCCTGAAAGGGAATTGTATCAGGATTGTAACAAGAGTTCTCAGCTGTGGTTTATACTTGTGACATTGTATTATTTCTTTTTTCTTTTTTCCTGTATTGGAGACTATTAAATGAATATGTAAAGTCTAAGGCTCTCTTTGGTCATGGTACTGAAGGGTAAGATCTGCACAACCCTAATTTTTACCAAAGGGTGCAATGTGACCTGCCTGTCCTTTGTCATAGCTGGTCAACAAGATGGAAAAAGGAGTTCTCAGACTTGATAGTTCTGAATAACACTAGCAAAATTTGTAAGCTGAAGTTGTATGAAAAATAAATTAACGCCTAAAATATTTACCGATTTGAGTTTTCTTTTCAGCAGGATGATACTTGAAAGCATAACCCAGAAAATGTGGACATGGCACGTGATGCATGTTCCACCTTTACTTTAAGAAGTGGAGTGAATTGAAAGTATTTTTTCTTCATGTTTTTACATCTAAGTGCATGTAATGACCTGGTCATTTTTTTTCCCCTAGGTATACGAAGCTTGGCTATGCAGGAAATACAGAACCTCAGTTCATTATCCCATCATGTGAGTTGATTTTTTTGTCCCTCCCAATTGTAATACACACTGCTGTCACTGAGCACTTTCAGGATTAAATGACACGCCTCCAGCTCCCAGCTCAGCCTGTGTCCATCTGGGAAGTGACACTCATCGTGTGAGCATCCTTGGCTGGAGTGGAGCTAAACAGAGCTCCTTGTTTGCAGTTTGCTAGGGCTGTTGCTCATTAAACCAGCTCTTGGTTGCTATGACAAAGATGAAGAGAACTCCAGTCCAATTTCCTTTTTATCTCCATTATTTTTCTGCCAGGACTCTTGAGTAGACAGAATGCAATTTACCTCCTGTCTACCTGACACCATGGTTACAGCCTGGATAATCTGGGGAAGGCTCCCAATCAAATTAAGCACTGAAGTGCAGGTGGTGTCTGCCTTATTTACATTGTCTGGGACTGTAGACAGTTTAATGTTCAAAAAAGTTGTTGCTATTAGAAAATGTTCCTTTTGGGTGTGTATTTACCAATTAAAACGTTCTTGCGCATTTCACATGCTTTTGTTGAACAGATTTACTCTTTAATTTTTTTAATGTGTTGTTTAAAATGTTATACATTTCTGGTAGTTTTGATTTTAATTGACATCTTAATAGTTTCTCTGAAATGCTGTATATATATATTTATAAATAGTAGCACTGACTATGTATTTACATCTATAATGGCATCTGTTACCTCCATTTATGTCAAGCACTGCTTTTTATTTTTTGTAAACTTTACCAATTAATTACTTATTAATGCATCTAGACTACCTTGTAGCTACTTATGATAGAAAGTCTAAAGATAAGGAAATTATAAAGGTAATTGGTGAAGGGGGCACATGTTCTTCACCAGGTGTAGCTGCAATACTGCTTACAGTCTCACTATATTAAGTATTGTAAAATTTGAAACCTAAACCACTGGTAAAGATTTAAATGTGTTATGTTAAACAAGTGGGATAGCAAGGATTTCCTCTGATTTTGCTATAAATTCTGTTTTATACAACTATAAGCCTGTTGGGGGGTAGATGTTTTTCCAAAAGTATTGTTTGCCTGTGAGTCATTTTTTGGTGCTAGTAGTATTTTTTGTGTTTGTGGATGATGCCTGCCTACTCTGCATTTTCTGCTACATGCTATTTAGATCCTAATTATGACCTATTAAAAGAAAACTATATAAATAAGGTTATGTTTTAGCAGTACTTCATTCCATTTTTATTTTTAGCTTGCCCCAGATTTGATTTTTGCTGTCTCATCTTCTTGCCTACAGCAGCCATCATCTAATAATTTTAGTGATAGTTGCAGGCTGCTAATGGGAAGCATAAGTGTCTCCAAAGATTTCTCTGTAGTACTGCAAATTGATTTCTCCCCTCCCTCTTTCCTCTTTCTCACCAACCAGGATAATGACTCCAATACTTATTTTTGAATACACAGTTTATTTTCTTCTCCTGTGCTCTTCCTCTTTATTCTAGGGTTAAAACTCATAAAATCATGTTGCTTACTGGAATGCTGCGCTTGTACAGGTTTAGTGACTGCTGTGGTCTGTAAAAAAGGCATTTTCAATATTTTCTGTGAATCATTATGTACACTAATGAGGGAGGGCTGACCAGAATGAACTCAGCTCTATTGGCTTGTCAGCAGGTCACTCACATGATTTCTACTTTTTATATTCCAAGTTTTATTTCTGGAAAAGAATCCTCAAATAAATAAATATTCACCACTTGGTATTTAGCTGCTTTAGTTTTGTTCTGATTTGTTTTTTGGGTTTATTTTAAGGTATTGCAATCCGAGAGTCGGCCAAAGTGGGGGACCAGGCTCAGAGGAGGGTAATGAAAGGTGTTGATGATCTGGACTTTTTCATAGGAGATGAAGCCATAGACAAACCTACCTATGCTACAAAGGTGAGCATTCAGGAGACTTAGACAGCCTTTCCCAAGTCTTGCATTTTTTGTGGTAAAATGTTCAAGGATTTCTGGATAGCCATGCAATACACGTTTGGTTTTTTTTTTGTGAAGTATTTTTATTTTTTAAAAACTGCATGATTTGGTTCATGGCTTTACCCTTTTTTAGATATCTGTTTTACTAGTGCTGTCTTGTGTGCTTGGTGTTTGTGTAAATATTCATTGATGCAGTGCAGCTGTTCAGTTTCAAAATTCTGAGCTATTAAAATAGTCATATACACTGAATATTTAAATTCTTGCTAAAAGTGTGCCCTTTTAACATGGCATATGAACTGGGAAATGTGTTAGATACTTTTGCTTCAGGGAATGTCACAATTGTTTTGGGAAGGGCTGTCTTCAATGCAGCTTTTCTGTGAATCATATTTTCCATCCCCTAGTAAAGGACTTTTTGTACTTACGAAGTGTTACTGGCTTATGAACTACGTGGAAAAATATCATATTTTATACATCCTTCTGTGTTACTTAAATGTCAGCTGTGTTCTTAACATTGAACAAAATGTAAACATCATCTCTGCCAGAAATTTTTGTTGAAAAATATATAGCCTATATGGTTTTTATTTCTTTTTATAATATGGAAAGGCGTATTGAAGCCAAGTATGATTCTCAACTTTACAAGTGATAAAATTCATACAAAAAGAGGTTAAAACACAGTTCTGCAACAGACTAATAGGAATAGAGTCTGGATTCTGGCTGCTAGTCCTGCAAGGTAGAATTTGGCTTGGTGGAAGTACCTGGGAGCAGGAGGTAACTTTGAATTTTGCCTCTGAATTAAAGTCAGGATGAAGGGTTTGATAAGATACCTGGAGATGAGGTGTCACACTGTTCCTCTTGCTGGGTTTGTTTGTCCTTGCATGATCCAGTGCTGACAGGTTTTGCTGTTGCAGTGGCCTATCCGACATGGAATTGTTGAAGACTGGGACCTCATGGAGAGGTTCATGGAGCAGGTCATTTTTAAGTATCTTCGAGCTGAGCCTGAGGATCACTATTTTTTAATGGTGAGTTAATGAGGCTTGGTAAGGAAATAGTTTTGTAAGAGGAAAACCAAATACCATTCCAAGAACAAATTTTGCACATCCTGCTGGAGGATTTTTCTCTGTATGTCTTATTTCTCTAGCAGTGACAGGGTTTGGGTTTGAATTTGAAGGGGAAAACTAATCTTTAAAGCTGCATTGTAACTATATCCTGTTAATTTTGTGATGCAGGCTACTGCAGGTCAGCTGTTGTTTTTGAAAAGCTTCAAACATTGTTTAAATTCAGTTTGTAGTTTTTTATTTTGAATGCACTGAGGATTTTTAAAGTTTGATTACCATACCAAGCTAATCAAGGCAGGATCCTATAGAAGTTCTTTTTCAAAACTCTTTGTTTTTGCAGACAGAGCCTCCTCTGAACACACCAGAAAACAGAGAATATCTTGCAGAAATCATGTTTGAATCATTTAACATCCCAGGACTTTACATTGCTGTGCAGGTGAACAAAGCAAATGTGTTCTTCTACAGTACAAAATAACTGCAGTGTTTTGGCCTTTCGTAGGCACGTGTCTGAAGTGTTTGAAACAGTACTTTTTGAGAGTGTAGATTAGAGCACTCTGCCTGCTTCTAAATATAAACTCTGTGTGCTGCAGGCAGTGTTGGCCTTAGCTGCCTCCTGGACGTCACGGCAGGTTGGGGAGCGGACTCTGACTGGGATTGTCATCGACAGTGGTGACGGAGTGACCCATGTCATCCCCGTGGTAGGTAGCAGGGTGCACTTTGAAACCAGCACTGCTTTGGACAGGGTTTGTTTACTATGAAGTTAAATAAGAAGTGTCAAATGAAACCTGATTTTTAAGTTTTTAGGGTTGTTTGGGACTTCTTTCCATGCAAAAGTATGTATTTCATTATGTATTAATTTAGCTTGCAGACTACAGGAAGGTCACAATAAAGAATCACCAATCCAGCTTTTAAAAGGCTATTTCTGTACAACCTTCCATTACTGTGATGCCTCAGTTCTCTTAAATATCAATGATTATCATGGGTTTATGTCTCCTGCATGCCAACAGTGTCTGACAGGAAATGTCTTAGATTTTTTGACACCCTGCATTTTGACTGTTTAATGTATGGGGTAATGTGTGCTTTTTATGTGATTTATTGGATTTTATTGTTTCCACTCTGCTTATGTGGAAACAACTACAAATTTATATAAGTATCTGTTATTATACATGATCAATCTCATCAGTTTAGTTATGTGAGGTTGTTAAAAATACAGAGTTATTCTGTGCATACTGACATCCATTGATGTAATTTTGTGTATTTTTGAACCATACTGTGTCCTTGAATGATCAGGTGTATTAGAAATGAAAATCTGATTCCTTTTAACTTCATCTTGCATTTTGGTGTTAAGGTGATTTTCTCAGTATTTTGTCATATGGGCAATGCTGAGAACAAACAGCATTTACTGCATGAAACTCTGAAAAGTGTTAAAAAAAAAAGGCAAGGGAAGAAATAATGTGGCTCAGCAATACCAGTGTTTTCAGTAAATGCATCCTAAAAAAAATTCAGCAAGTAGATTTTCTGGTTTTATTGTGCTTATTGTAAGATCCTACTTCTATTTGAGTTTTCTATTCCTATTTGATTTTTCTTGTCTGAGAAATTTCATACTTTTTTCTATTAATTTTTTACCCTCAAACAGAACACAGGTAGTTTATTTATATTGTGTTTGCTTTTCTGATGGTGCCTTAAAGGAGCCATCGGATCTGACTAATGTGTACAAGACTTTTTATCACTTGTGTATTTATTAGTTAGTCAATATCTGTTTATATGTGGTAATCAAGGTCTTTAGATAAAAATGATACCCACTTTGCCGAGGGGTACACATTTTAGAGTGATTTTACAGTTTCAGGATTTTACTTTTAATAGAAAATCAGAGTATTATAAAAATGAACGTTAATTATTGATACACAGTAAGTTTTCCCCTTAACTATGTCTTTTCCTCTCCTCCTACATAGGCAGAAGGCTATGTAATTGGAAGTTGCATCAAACATATTCCTATTGCAGGTAGAGATATTACTTACTTTATTCAACAGCTTCTAAGGGAAAGGGAGGTAGGAATTCCTCCTGAACAATCTCTGGAGACAGCAAAAGCCATAAAGGTACACCCTCCTTTATCTCTTAATAAATACATAATAAATCTCCGTGAGCTAATTTTTTGGCTCTAGCAAGTTGCCAGTGGCTCTCTTAAAAATGCAAATGTAGGCAGTGTATTATAATTGTGCCAGCATCTGGTCATTTATCCAATCAAGAGTGGGGGAAGGAAAAAGGAAGAAAATATTCATGCTAGACTGTTGGGAGTGAGGATGTTGCGCAGATTAAATCAGCATTTAAACTTTGGAGTTGTTTATAATTTGCTTTGTAATAAAATTAAAAAAAAAAAAAAGAAGAGTAGGGTGATTTTGTGGGCCTGCTCTTGCAGTAGAAGCTTGCCCTTGAAATTCTTTATGTCACAGACCTACTGTTGGAGATGTTTTTATTTTGAGAGGGGCAAACGTAGCTGAGTCAGCGTGTGCAGCCCTTTAGGAGCAAATGGGCCTCGAGCCTTGTGGGGTTGAGGCTTCAGTAGTGATGTGGGTGAGAAAATTCCTTAAACAGCTCCATCTGTAAAAATGCTCACACTTTTCTGATTGTGTTGCACTTTAATTCAGTGAAGTACTAATTATTTCAGCTATTTTTAACGCCTGGTGTTTCTTCACAGGAGAAATACTGTTACATTTGCCCCGACATAGTGAAGGAATTTGCCAAGTACGACGGAGACTCTCGCAGGTGGATCAAGCAGTACACGGGCATCAACGCCATCAACAAAACCAAGTTTGTTATAGATGTTGGTTACGAGAGGTTCCTCGGGCCCGAAATCTTCTTCCATCCCGAGGTAAGAGCAGGGGAACTCTGTGAAGTTGAGCCATTCGTGGTGCCCGGGCGCCATCCCGTGGCAGTGAGGGGCCAGCGAGTCTCCTGAACACAGGCCTGGTGCACTCACAGGTGACTTCAGCACAGCAGAAAAGTGTTTTTCTGATGTCCAGTCGAATGTTTAAAAAAACCTTGTTCTTTTCCTTTAAAGGCAATCTGAACTTGAGAAGAAATTGTTTGAATTCACTGTTTTTGTATAGTATTTTCCTTTTTCTTTCAGCCTCAGTTTAAACAAGGCTGTCTTTATATTTTGTGTGTTGCCAATCCCTTTGGGCAGCATTAAGCATGGCATTGATGGTATTCTAAATATTGGATGCAGATTTCTGATATTAGTCAATTTGTAAGGCATGGATGGTAAGTTTATCCTTGAAGGAAGTCTGTTGAAATCTCTCTTGCTGTGGCCATAAGTAGTATGTACAATTCTGGGAAAGATTTCTGTTCCTCATCTCTCTGATTTTTGGTAGTTCAGTTTGAGTGAGTATCAGGATATTGTTGAGAGGAAGGAGTCAGGTTTTAGTACAGGTCCTCACCATTCCTGCACACTTGGCTGAACTTACGCAGGCACCCATAGACTGCAATACTGTTAAAAACTTTTAT